>NC_056726.1:203874944-204167444 GCF_019279795.1 Protopterus annectens | reverse complement strand
ACCTCCACACAAGATACTGAGATTCAAACCCTTACCTAGCTATGTATTGCTACTATAATGTATTGCATTTATCGCACTATCCAAGGAGCTTATAGGATGGATGTTATCCCAAGGTATTTCTAAGATGAGGAACATCACCAGTCCTTATAAATACTAGCATTGGGTGATGTAGCGGGTGAAAGATCCCAAAAATAATTTCACCCTAAACACACATTTACATTTGTCAGGTGAAGGTAACCTCTACCTAACAGTCTTTAAGGACCATTATGTAATGCATTTACCCCATGTACTACTGCCCTGATGTGTTTTAGGGTTGGAAACAGATACTTCTAAGGTGGATGATATCTGCAGGACTGCTAAAGTCAGGTCTCGAGATGTGGACTGGGTGTAAATGGGGCCAAAATCATTAAGGTACACACACAAACACTTGCCACAGATGCGATTCAAACCCATAACTGTGTAGTTACTGTTACTACATTGTTCTGCATGTTTCACACGTGCCATAGAGCTTACATGATGGAGACCTCTCCACAAGTATCTTTGAAGGTGACTAACATCAGCAGTAGTGCTAAAGGAGGGGTAAGGGGAGAGTTGTAAATGTGAATGTCCATAATATCAGGTATTATTAAGGACACACACACACTCTCTCATACACACAGTTTCACAATTAGAATGTTTGAGATTAGATTAGAACTCCTAACTAATTAGTATGTTACACTACAGCATTATGCAGGTATCGCACCCACCACAGAGCTTAGAGTTCTGGCCCTTGTCCAAAGTTGTATTTCAAGGTGACTGACATAAGCAGACTTGCTAAAGTAGGGCAATGGGAGGTGTAGTGACTGTGAATGGCCTCCAAATCATTAATTGCCACACACACACACACACACACACACACACACACACACACACACACACACACACACACACACACACACACAGTTTTACAGTTGCCATGTCTGGGATTAGAACTCTTACCTAACTAGTATGTTACACTATAGCATTACGCAGTTATCACAAGCACCACAGAGCTCATGGGGCTGATCATTGTCCAAAAGGGTATTTCAAGGTGACTGATATCAGCAGGCTTGCTAAAGTAGGGCAATGGGAGGTGTAGAGACCGTGAATGGCCTCAGAATCATTCATCTCCACACAGAGAGTTTCACAGTTACCATGTTTGTGATTAAAACTCCTACCTAGCTAGTATGTTACACTATAGCATTACGCAGTTATCACAAGTGCCACAGAGCTTATGGGGCTGAGACTTGGCCAAAGCGTCATTTCGTGTTACACCATAGCATTACGCAGGTATCGCAAGTGCCACAGAGCTTATGGGGCTGAGACTTGGCCAAAGGGTTATTTTGTGACTGACATCAGCATGAGTGCTAACATGGGCAATGGGAAGTGCAGTGTTTGTGAATGGGCCATAAACCATTCCTCTGGAAACACAGACACAACACTCAGTCAGATGCAACTTTACATTTGACAGGACTGGGTATACAAATACTTGCTGAATGCTGATTTGTACTATCATGTTATACAGTTATCACAAGCACCACAGACACTATAGGGCTAAGGGCTACCAAAAGCAATGTGTGTAGTGATTGACATTGGCACATCATGTGATATTGGCCAATTGGATGCGTGGTGGGTGGGACAAGCCTCATGATGGAAATCTCTCTGTCACTGTCTGTCTCTCTCTTTCCCACATCTCTGTGTGTGTATGTTTTACCTATTATAGTGTGTTGGCCTTGGATATGTGTGAGCATTCCTATCATATGTGTGTGCAAAGCATAAATGGTGTGCAATGTGGTGTGTGTGCACAGACATCTGCGACTGACAGATATATATAGTCCACTGTTGTTGTCAGACATGGGCTTCATTTCTCTAAGTGTAGGAACATGCCCAATATGACCTTCTGTATTAAGTGCGTGAATCCATTCCAGGTAGGTTATACTCCAGTCCAGGATTTGGTGTTCTACACCTACAGCTAGCGATCTGTTTCTGCAGGATATGTGTAGATAGTTTGACTATATGGAGTCACAATGGGTGAAAGATAGTGGGATACTGTAACTATTGTGTCTGTGCTGCTTGTGTTACATGGTTGGTGTTAGCAGAGATTCAGACATATGTATTGTTTTACACTGTGGTGTATTATGTCATCAACTACTGACAGATATACTTATTTGCTCACAGTTATTTCCTGGGAAATACACGATGAATGAAGCTGTGTCCAGTATTGTGGTATGCAGCCTACATATTCTTGCACACTCATGCCATTCTGGAGGGGTAGCTGCAGACACTTGCTGATGGGTCTGTGTAAACGGTTCAGCACCTCGGTACTGTGGTGGCTGAGGATCCCTTGCTTGTATATATATCGATGTAACAGAATGGCCATTCTGTTATATCTATCGATGTAACAGAATGGCCATATCCTGCTGTGGCCATACCTCTCAGCTGTACAGATTCACCCAAGTTACCCAGAGGCAGTGCTCATATATCTGGTCAGTTCCCCTTCACATTGTGGTTTATGAGCAGGTTTGTAGCTAGCCATTACTGGGTTTGTAGGCAAGGGTAGTATGGGCACACATCAGAGTTTCAGACTTCACACACTCCATGGTGTCCATGCTTCTACACCCCCCACTCTGTTATGCTGTCCTCTTCCTAACATTATGCAAGCAATATCTGAGAAGTATCCCTATAGTTGTCCCTTCATCCCAGCAGCATTTAGGGGTTAGTTCACAGTTCATGTAGTAGGACATGGTGGGCATGCTACTGGGATTTGTCAACATGGCCTTGCATTTGTGTTCTGTGGACTGTGTTATGTTGTTAGTTGGGACCCCATGAGATAACATACATTGGCAGTACAGGTGAGGCACAGGCCTAGAGGACTGTAGGGCATTTGGTAGTGATGCAAGCAATCTGTAGCAGGCCAGTGCATTCTGTCACTCCTACATTCCCAGGCTGCAAGCCACTGGATTCCTCTGGGGTGACAATGTAAGTGTGTGAGGTGCTAATGGCAATCATTCCTGTTCATATTAATCCATTGGTCTGGATGCTGGCAGGGTGCTGCTTACAGCTAGGGACACACCTGCATGGGACACCTCTTCAGCATGCTGCATTCTGTGGGTATTCCCATACAGAAGTGGGGGTCATACTGTACTCATTCCCAACAGCAGGGATATGACCAGTGATTAACCTGTGGCTGATGGTGGGTTGAGCTGAGTGCATGTGTGATATGGAAGTTTCTTGCAGCTGACTCACAGATATAAAAGGGACATTCCTCTTATGCTGCCTTGTGCGGGGACATAGACAGTCTCTCATTACTTCATAAATGTGCCTTTTGTGGTCTGCCAGTGATTGGCAAGACTACATCAGTATTCCATACTACACAGACAACTAATGTGCTGCTATCCTGTATGTACATTTCCAAAGGTGTGTGCAGTTGATAGTCACATTTTATGTACTCTGTCTAGGGTACTTCGACATGTGTACTGTGTGTATGTCTAGGCCCACATTCATGGCATGTCCATCTTTCAGATGGTGACAGATATTGACATCTGAACAGTGAGTATGGATGACTGCTGAATTGGGTATTGCTGGGATACATTGTGGTTGGCACTTCAGTTGTCAGAACATGGCCCTGTCATCAACAGTACTGGCCATAGCCCACTGAGACACAACCCTCCATGCCTACATGTTGACCACTTCCACACAATATAGAACACACAACAACCTAACACACAGACTCTTGCATATTGTACACATGCAACAATCTATCCTGTAAATTGGGCCAGCTCAGGTAATCTGTGCTCCACTGTAATTAAACCCACATGTACGTGTTACTGCATTTCTACACATGTTTGTGGGGGAGGGGCACACCTGTTAACTGTAAACATTTGCTATGACTGTACTGGTATTTCAGGTACTCTGTTGGCTTCCATTTTGTTTTGTATTCTGACCTACCATGCAGACTAGATGCATATCAGTAGAGTACAGTCTTAGGTTTTATTGAACTACATTTCAGTTTCAGACTTCTTACCTTACAGAACTAACATACAGCTGCCAGAACTGTTGTAGTATGTCTATGTAGGTCTGCAGGGGGGGTTGTTCACCATTGTCATTAATTGGAGGCCTTAACACAGCCTTTCTTTATGGTCATCTACACCTGTCCTGCTGGCTGAGACTGTTGTTGGGTATGTGAGCCTCACCGACATGCATGTTTGTGTCCTATGGACACACATTTGGGCCACCGCATGTACTGTAGTGGGATTTGTCACCTTGTCTAGTACTGCCTACTTTGTTGACACCGGTATTTGTTATGGATTTCATGCTTTCCATATATGTGTCCACTATCTGCTGCCATCCCATTCAGCCACCAGATTCCCTTGCATGCTCACATCCATACCATAGATACAACTAGCAGAATATACTACTCCATTCATCAATTGATAGGAAGAGTGACTTACCTTGTGGCTGTACCAGTATAGAGGATGGTGCTGGAGGGCTGACTATGTTGGATGCACATAGTACACTCCCTATACATGGTAAACCACAGATATTGTCATGTTTGGCATCCCTTTTACTGTATGTGCGAGTCAGAGAGAGGTGTCTTTCCCTGAGTACCTATTGTGTCAGTGTATGTGCTACGCATTGCCTCTTTGCCAAAGCCTGGGCATATTGGGCAGCCTCAGGTTGTTCCTCCTCTGAGTCCCTCTGTGCCTGTGCTGGCCTTGGCAATGTTGGGGGGCTGTGTGACCCTGTCCCATGCTGTTCCTGCTGCAGCTGTTTCCACAGGATCATATTGTGTAGCATGGCACATACAATGAAAATTTGTGTACACATAGCTGGAAAGTACTGCAAGGATCCACCAGATATGTTCAGGCACTGGAACCATAACTTGAGCATCCCAAACACATGCCCTGTTATGACTCTGGTTTGTGTGTGTGCCTCATTATGGAGTTCTTGTTTGGGTGTGTGCATTTCTGATGGGTGCCATCAGCCACGGCTCCAGTGCGTAACCAGCATCCCCCACTAGGTGGCCATATAGGATGCCCCTGATGGCAAATCTCTGGTACAGCTGTGTTATATGCCATAATTCGGAGTTGTGATAGCTTCCAGGGCTGCCAGCACATGCATTCAACGTAATGCCCTGGGCATCGCACACGACCTGGCAGTCGATGGAGGGGAAGCCCTTGTGGTTTATGTAGACCCTACCCCACTCACTGGGTGGTGCTTTGTTATGTATGTGTGTGCAGCCTATAGCACCCACTACCTCAGGGTATTCTGGTATTTGGTGAAAGAGACACATATTGCTGGTCAACGCCTCATGGGTGTTGAGGAAATATATTAACATGGAATCCAGGAAATGGTGTAGTATCCTGGATGCTGATGCCTGTGAGATCCCCATGATATCCCCAGTCAGCCTTTAAAAGGTACCTGTGGCTAGTATTCTTAACCCTACACATACTTTGGTATCCACTGGGATGGGTTCCCCTCTGTTGGTTCTGTGTGTGAGGTGTGGCCAGCACAGCTCATCAATTTGCTGTAGGAGGTCCCTGTCCACCCTATAGCACTCCACTATCTCCAGCTCATGTAGCCCCTGGTAGGTTACCCTGGGTCTGTACACTCTTTTCCTTCTCCTCACTGTGTGTTGGTCATCAGCATTCTCAACCTCACCAAGCTCAGGCTCTTCCACATACTGATGTATGAGAGCGACAGCAGCCCCTATCATTTTGTTAGTTTTTTCAGGTAAAATTTCCCCATCTGTGTACACCGGTGATGTAGAGTTTGTGGGAAAAAACAGAGTAAAAGGTGTTTGAATAGTTTATAGTAGTGTGCTGGGCTGGGCTGCTGCCTGTGTAATTGGCTGATTCTGATACATTTCACCTGCCAGCTATGCCAGTTCTCCTTGATTGCTTTCCTCCTGCTGTTTTCCCTTTCCATTGCCTTCCCGTTTAAGCCCGAGGAGTAGTGCGCATACCCAGTGCTCATATGTAAACAGAGCTGCTATTTCCTGTTTTCTTTTGTTTTTTTGTTTGTTTAAAACCTGGTGCGTGGCATGCACATGCATTTAGGCAATATAAATACTGCTAGGTAGCCTCAGATACACCCCCTTCCTTAGCTGTGCTTAGCAAGGGGCAAACACGGGCCACAGAGCTCCACTAAGCTTTCAGCATGCCTGACACTCCCCCTTATGAGGTCATCTAACTCTTATGCTTATACCATGATGTTGCTGCACCTACACTGTTGGGATCAAGCTAACACTGAGGGAAAATCTGTGATTCAGTATCAATCCCCTCATTTGCATAAAACAGAATGCTAATTCTTGTTACCACACTCACATTGAGCCTTCCCCCTTAGCAGCCACTATTCTCTGGTATTGTTGTCTTATGCATGCCATTGACTATCATGGCAAAATTCTGATTTGGGTTTAAAAGCTTATTTCCAACTTTTTTTATTATTTTTGGTCCGATCCTGTTTGTGCACTGCTGCCTTATGCTTAAACATCTGAAATCAGCCAAAAAATCCTAGAGAGTGTGTCCAATTGCTTTATCTGGAGAGGACGTTTGTTCCAGATAAGGGGTAATTTCTTTGTGATGAATATGTGTCTACACTTGATCTGTTTATTTCCTGAAGCAGGTTCATATTTCTGATTCTAGTGTTCAGTGGATTGTTTGATTCATGGACAGATAAGAGGTCTTGGATTGCCAGATCCCTAATAGTCTGGAAAGAAAGGTACAACTCACTACTAAGGAGTGTGTAGGATACTGAATACAGAGACAAAGCCTCCAGCCTCTCTTAGCAGCTCAGGTCCTTTAGTTACAAGATTTTTTTTGCCAGGAACCTCTGAGTCTTTTTAAGTACTTGACACATTTAGTATGGTTATCCCAAAAGTGACATTGTATTCTATGATAGGCCTGATCAGTGCAGAATATACAGGAGTCAGGATTTCTTTAGACCTAGAAAATATACCCTTTGCAATCATCTGTGCCTTCAGAAGGACTTTCTGTCCATTGTTCCATGATGGTCAAAATAGAAGCAGTTATACACCCATGTTACAAGTTCTCTCACAATATCGTCATTTTGCAGTGGAGTGTTTTCAATACTATAAGATGGGTGGACTGTTTGTTTGCCAAATGCAACAATATTGCAATGCTTAGCATTTGATTTTAGACTATCAGTGTGCCAGCTATTACCAAGTGTAAGTTCACTTTGTAGCTTCTACATATAAGAAGAGGATTCAAGAATAAAACCCAGTTTACAATTGTTTGCAAACTTGATTCATAGGTTCATAGGTTACTACTAGGCTAACTGCCCCTGTGGATAATTTTAATCCTAGCCAATTACCCCAGGTGAGAAACAAACTTTGCACCTTCTGTCTGTAAGGCAAACAATCCAGAGTTTCCATCTTTTGATTTGGAGATCAGAGAAGTATATTTGCTGAATAGCAAAAATGCCATCATTTGCCTGTTTAACCAAACTGGCTATTTTCATGCTGTCCAAGGCTATACCTGCCATCTTTACAGTAGGAGTTCTGGTCCTCATCCGATTAGTTACCCATCTTGCTACACAGTGCTTGATTTAGAAGGCATTTAGCTTGTTGATAATGCTAGCATATGGTATAGTACCAAATGCATTGGTTTGACTGAGATATGTTGTATGAACAGTGTGACCACTGTCCACAGCTTGCATTATCTCCTCAAAAAAATTTACCAGATATATAAGACAGCATCTACCCTTTACAAAGCAAATTGCTGAGGGTCAAGTCTTATAATTAATTTTTGCATCGTAGTTAATAAGATCTGATATGACCCATTCAATGCGTCTGTAATTCCTGTGGGCCAAGGCGGGGCTAACCTTGCAAAGAGGCATAAGAACTGCTATACAGCAAACCTCAGGGACAAAACCGGTGGACAATCACAGGTTGAATAGTTGTAGAAGTGCATCTTTCACCGCATGTTTAGTGCTGTTCAGCAGACACCTTGTTATGATATCAAGTGACATACAGGCTGAACTTTTTGCTTTGGAAAGTACTTTTAAGAAATGTTCTTTTACCTTTTCATTTATTTATTGTTAAAGTTGCTGAATGCAGAAACTCTGGCATTACAAGCAGACTCTGAGCAAGAACTTCAGCAAAGGGTAGGGGAATGGAATGTGAAGTTGAAGGCATGTGGGATGAAACTAAGTACAGATAAGACAGTTGTCATGACAGCAAATGAGCAGTTGAGGAAGCTAGAGGTGATGGAGATGAAGTGCTTGAGATGGGAGGTAGGGTGCACATTGTGGGACAGGTGAAGAAGGGATGACATAAGAGCAGAAGCCAAAGTAGCTCCAAAGGACAAAGAGAACAGATTACTGCAGTTCAGGCATATAAGACAATCTGTTGAAAAAGAAGAAATGAAGGCATCCAGCAAAGAGGTGGATAGATTGTGTGAGAGACGACCTGTGATGAGTGTTGAAGAAGGTAGGACACTGGCATTGTATAGGGAGAGATGACGATAAGTGTCACAACATCCTGAACTCGTGGAAAATGGGAAAATGGGGGCTGTTGATGATGATTTATTTATTTATTTATTTATTTATTTGCATTGGTTACCAGGAAATTCTGACATGGTATATGCAGTAAATGCCCCTTTTCACCAAAGGCCTGGTACAGCAATTACATTAAAAATCATGCAACTGCATAATAAACATTAGCTCTAAAAATAAGCAATTATATAATGTACAGTAATCATAAACATATTGGTAAGCTGGCAAGTTTTATAGGTTACATCAGAATATGACACAGAGAAATATGCTTCATTAAGCTAATCACATCTGGGAATATATAATAAAAAGTAATAAGGCGTGATGCCATCTTTGCAATATGACTATTCCATTTAACTAGTTAGTTTAAGAGTAAGATTTGTAGTAGTAGTATGCTAAGTAAACGAGTCCATATAATAGCTTTGTACCGGAGTATTTACACCATGTGGTGTAAAGGGTAAGGCAGAGTAACTGATAGACTGAGGAATAACTAGAGAGTTTCAGAGAGTATTTTAATTTGGAGTTATTGCAGTACTGTTAGGTGCAGCATTTAGAAAGTAGAAAAGAGAAGGACAGCTTATATAGTCATGGCTAATGGAAGAAGAAGAGATAGAGAGGGCAGAAAGTGTCAGTGTGACCAAGTATAAAAGTAATGCAGTGAAAGAGTCTCCAAATATCTTAAGTTTGGTACAGTACAAGGGCATTTTGTGATGATAGTGTTTTTAGATTCTTATGGATATGTTGATTTAGTATGGATTTATCTGAGGTGAAGTTATCACCAAATTTGTTTGCCAGTATATTTGGAATATCCACTGGATCAGAGTAAGGTCAAAGCAACATTGGTCATTATTTTGTAACTTTCTGATGTAAGTAAAGAAAGATTTGCAATTATCTTTAGCTTCCAGCATTAGCTAATGTTCATGGGACGCTTTAGTCTTCCTGGTGGTGTTCTCCATTGCACTGGATATCCATTTGATGTTAATCTTAATTTGGGTTTTTTGCTTTTGTAATATATTCCAGTGAGCTGTTTCCTCTTATTGGATTGTTTATCTACAGATGTGGACCACCAGATTAGTTTGCTCATTCCTTTCCTTTTTGCTTAGTTTTTGTAGGGACTGATATGTTTTTTATTCAGTTTTTGTAGGTGAGCTCAGAATTAATTGCATTCTGTTTATATTTTGTGGAGGATGTTATATTTGAACTTAGAAAGTTCTTTACAGAATGTTTGGACATATTTTTGTTTGCAGTGTTTAAATATTGTGATATTTACCTCAAATGGTTTATGGATTTTGAAAGAGAAGGCTCACAATGTGTGGTATGGTTTGACTAGGGAAGAGTAGACCTGTGGGATTGTACATACAGCTGCTGTATTTGACCAGGTCGAGAACATTTTGACGTCTAGTGAGTTCTTTAACTATTTGATTCAGAGAATTCTTGTTTATGAAATAAATACATTTTTTAGGAGAAGCCCTCATTTGTGCCCCCAGTTTATTGATGTAATGTTAAAGACTCTCAGGATGATGGAATTTGTGTATATAAGAAGCTCATTCAATGTTTTTAAGAATTGTGCATGTTTTTTTTTTGGGGGGGGGGCATTGAAGAGATCATGTAAAATGCTGTGATCTGATATTTCGTTTTTATTTAAGCTGAGTTGAATCTGAATAAATTCAGTTAATGGGTCTCTGAAAATCTGCCTTGAGATAATGTGGTGTTTACCAAACATGCATTGTTCACCACACTTCCCATTGAGTCTAAAGGAGATACTTTCTTCACTCTTAAACCAAGTTTCAGTAATAATATAAACATGAATATGCTGCCAATGCAAGAGGGCTTCAAGGTGAAGTAATTGGTTATTTAGATTTCTAACACTAAGCAGCACCTCATTGATATTTCCTGGTACTTTTTATGTTTTTAGGTTGGAAGAGCCACTACCTGGACACTGTCTAAAAAGGCAAGAGAGGCGAAAGCCATCCCTGGCAAACAAAGTGGGGCTGCACAAATAACCAACCCTTCCTGACACGTACTGGCTCCTCCTTGGATGGCATCAGTTAGTGAGCCAATTTGTTAAAACAGATCATCTTTCCCTTGTACCTTGACATCAGTCTTGGGGAATGTATGGTTCTGCTCAGTACCACAATCTTTTCTGCACTTGTGACATGAATGGAAAGCTGGGAAATGTCTCTCTGCATTTCCCTTAGGGTTTTGCATGCCAGATCACTTATACCTGCACAGATCACCACCATGTTATAGTCATATTTGTTTGTCTTAAGGATTGTGATGGCTTTAAGACATCAGAAATCTTAACATCAAAAAGATAACTCACTGTCATCCTGTTTTTGTCCGGCATTGTGACGACAGAGTCTATGAATTTACTATGCAGTCTCTAAGCACTGGTGGATTATTGTTAGTGGAGGATTTAGTGTATTTAATTTTTTGTAGTTTTTTTTTCTGGTGGCTCACATTTGTGAATGTAGCAGTATGTGTTGTGTTTTTAACTCCCACTGAGACCTGGTTTTGTTTGACCTTGGCTTAGGCAATGACATCTTTAGAGCATATGACATTTTCTATTAATTTGTGTGGAGTGCTATGGGAAGCCTCCATCTTAGTTAATTATTTGCATCTTTCACATATATTTTGTGATGGGCTAAGCAGCAGTTCTTTGTCCATGAGCACCAAGCAAATGTTACCCTGTCAAAGTATACCAAGTGTTATATAGGTAACTATTTGGAAAGCTGGGACCCGCTACTGTGAGTCTTGAATGAATGGCAGAAAAACAAACTTGCATATAATAAGTTTGAGATGGTCATTTCTACGAATTGTCCCTTTTCCTTAGAGGTATGGTGATGTTGGAGTTACATGTTTGGGGTGTGTGGGAGTCTGACCCCAAAAAAGAAGTTTAAAGGGGAAGAGTGACTTTTGAGATTTACTCTACTCCTGGAGTTTCAGTCTTTTTTCTCAGCATCTCAGCACTTAGCATTTCGAGTGATAACATTTCAATAGGGTGCTGTTATAAGCTGACACCTGAGGAAAAAGATTCTGGATGACCTTACATTTAGTCCAAGTGTGTAAAAATTTGGAAAAATAAGACACACACATACACATACACACATGTACATGTATATATATATATATATATATATATATATATATATATATAAAATTATTCTTAGCACTGTTTAGCACATTAATGTAAGTACATATTATACAGCTGTATACATAATACATAGTACCAGTGCAATAAACTTCATGGGTAATGTAGAAATTCTACCTAACTTCAGCAGATGACTTTTACCTCAGGAAGTCGATGTCACAATCCCCCAGGATTCACGAAGCTCCATGCAAGAATAAGGCTATTCTTGCACGGAGTGGTTTGTGTTCATTCAGAATAGTAGCGTGCCTTGCATATGCATGAAGGCGCGCTGCTATCTAATCTAAACAGACATGAGCCAGGAGCGGGTGCAGGGGGCATGTGTCAGCAGTGCCTGCACATGTAACATGCCCCTTTCACTCAGAAAGTGCCATACGGCACTTTCTGACACAGATGAGTGTCAATTTATATAATGTTAGAGCCTGGCTCTAATATTATATAGTAAATGAGTGTCCACAGACACTGAAATGTAAGTAGCTAACATTTCAGTGTCTGCAGACACTGAAAAAGAAAAAAAAACCACAAACACCTAGAAGGCAGCAGCCTTCAAGTGCACACCCCCAAATGTATGCACTCTTGACCTACATGCACGGAAGCAGTAGGGCTAAAGGAAAGTAATAGAAATTAAGAAAATGTAAGTATTGCAAGTATTTCTTTTCATCAAATAAATCTGAAGTTTAAGCAGTGCACAGCTTGTTTGCGCGGTACACCACTAAGCTTACCCTAGCTGAAATCCTGAAAATGATAGGCAAGTTCTACTATTTTAGAAAGCATCATCAAGCTGCTGTAGCATAGTGGAACTGCCATGATGTAATATGTAGAACATGCTTAGTTCAAATCTCCCCTGCCAAATTATTTAATAAACATTTAAGGAATTTGAATGATAGATGTCAATCATACGTCTCATCTATAGTACAGTAGGGGTGGGAATATGTAAAATATAAATGTAAAAAATAATTTATAAATGTAATGAAAAAATAGATTTAAGCAATGCTTTGCTAGTGTAAGCATTGCTTACCTGCTTTCAATTCTGCTTAGCTGGTGTAAGCATTGCTATGCAGATTTGCACAGAGCTAAGCATAGTTCAGCATATTAAAACTGGCCAATGAAGAAAAAGTGTGGGAAAACTGCCCTATTTAAACCGCACAGGTGGGAATACAGCATTAACCATTTCGGATTGCTCACAACAGGACCAAAATGTCTGGAGCTGGAGAAAGTGTTCATTTCCGAGTGCAACGTTGGGCCATCCAGGAGTCCAAGGTCATGATTGGGCTCCTAGTTAAAAGCCATGATGACAGGCTGCTGCATGGCCAGTACCAGAGCTTGCAGTACAAAGTGGAGGCCTGGGACCAGTTTGCACATGATTTCACCAGTGCTAATGGCATACCCCAGATGAGTGAGCAGGTACATCACCACCATAATGACCTGAAGCAGAGGAGGGGAGCGGTCTTGGACCAGTGGATCCAAGAAGCCCGAGTGCAGGATGTCCTACCTGTCTGTAAGTATGCAGTCTTATGTATCTCTAAGTATGGAAAAAATTCAATTTGTGACTGTGCAGGTGTAATTAATGTGTGATGTCTCCCCATACAGCTGCTATGGCGAGGTCTCAGAATGTTGAGGCTCATGCCCAGTGACTGGCCTGGCTGTGTCAGCAGGTGAGTACAGAATACCCCCTACTATTAGCAGTAAGAAATCAAAATTATAGGAATGGTAGTACTGCCTGTATATATAATTGTGCTGTAAAAGTCAGGAATAAATGCCTATGTCAGGCTGCCAGTGTTACAATGGTGTATTCCCAGCTGCTGTGTAATACATATATCAGTAGCAAACAAGGTACAATATTCAGGAGAGGAATATTAGAATATGTAGGAGTGTGTCTGAGTGAACCTGCCAAGAAAGTGCCATGTCAGGGCTACTGTAACAGTTAGAAAAGAATAGCATTCCCCTGTGCAGATCATGCAGGAATAGTAATTGTGGATTTCTGAGTTGTGCACAGATATGTATGTCAAAACTAATAAAGGTGATCCCAAACACTGGTGTATGTCATCTCACTTGTACCTGAAAAATAGAAATGTGTATGTCCTGCAGAATGCATTAACTGACGTGAACTGATATAGCACAGTTTGTCTGCATACTTTAGAATGGACATGTCAAATAACTGAAAGAAAGCAACAGTACATATTTCCATCAGAATGTGTTTTAGTTGTTTGTCTGCCAGCATTGTCCTGTGTTAACCTTTCAATTTCAGCAGTATGTAGCTGTGAATGTACTGAAAAATGTATAAGGCTAACAGGTGGAGACTTAAAACCTACACTGTGTACTCAAGAATCTAAATTGCAGTATGTATTTGTAAAACAGCCAAATGTGCAATCCAACTAATGTGCACGTTTCACAAACAGTGACAGCAATGTATGTTGTGTATGCATAATTTGTACTGATAATGGGAAACAAATAATGCAGCATGTTATAATAAAAGCACTGTGCACAAAACTATGTACTAGATAGAAATGTCACAAGCAATGCACAACACCTCCCCAGTAGCTCAGTTAGATAAGGAGTAGGCCTGTAGTTCAATTTTGCACACACACCATGGTTCAAATCCAGAGACAGTCACTAACATTCCAGTCTGGTTCTACAGTTGTAAACTGCAATCTGAATAGATAAAATGATGTACTGCAGCACATACATTTTCCATACAGGGCACATGGGTAAATAAATCTGAATAGAAATACTATTATGATGTGTATAACTATGAAAGGTGTACAACTGCTGTGTTGATCAGCTCCAGTCCTACAAATAGATGCAAGCTAGACATCTACACTCTGCAGTCTGGTCCAGACAAGCTCCTCAAGTGTCACACTGTTACGGATAGTTTCCCCAGTTGCCAAGAAACCTTCACACAGAGAATATCACAGTAGATGTATGTGAAAGGCACAACACACACTCCAGGGCCTGCAACTAATATGTGAATCTGAAATATGTGTAGAAACAGCAATGTAATGTGCACACAGTTCATCTGCACAAGCCCACAGGTAAAGATATTGGTATAGAAACAGGTATGATGTGTATAACTAACATAAGGGTACAATTGCTATGTTGATATCTACAGCTGTTGGTGTGCTGTAGCAGCCCCATGGCCTAGGTAGAGTGTAAGTGTGGTCAGAATGTAGAGTAGTGAATAGTAGTGTACTGTTAAATATACTTGATAGCAGTTGTCAATTGAATCTGTTCCCTTTACCCACCACTCAACTGATCGAACTACCACACTGAAGACAACATGGGTATGTTACTAAACAAACCTCTACTTTTGGGACCATTGTTCCATTTGGTTTATCATTGTTTAAACTGTGTGCATGCTAATATGCCCTGGTGAATAATCATTTTATTGCCTGCCTGACATACCACTAACTGGCCTGCTGTTGCAACCCTGAATGCCATTCCATATATGCATGGGTTCTGTTTGCTATGGCACTGTTATAATTGCACTGTTTTGGGTAAATGGGAATATCCATGCATACTATTTTGACTAATGCTGTAATGTGTTGTGCATGACTAACCAGTATTCATTGTTAATTTCCACACCATAGCATATATGTGTAGGCAGATCCCACAGGATCTGCCTCTCCCACCTCATCTGGCCAAGGCAATGGGTCCTAGCACATCTGGGACCAAACCCAAACCTCCCTCATCTGCTGGACCTGCACCACCCTCAGGTGGAACCACTGCAGGGGATGGAGCTCACACCCCCCCCTGCAAGTGGGAGCGGTGAGGATGTTGTCACCTCGGATCAGGTCTGTGGCATGGTGCGCAGTGTACTCCAGATAGAGCTGGATGACTGCCTGCACCAGGTGGAGGGCAGCCTGTTGCAGCTAGAGGGGCAGGTGGCCCTTCCAGCCCAGCCCCCAGCACAGCCACCTTCAGAGTTGTGAAGTAGTGGTGACTGCCATTGGGTTGGGCCATCAGTGCCACTACTACAATCTGGAGGGTCCATGAGCCTCAGATTCCCAACCACCCTCCCCATCAAGGTGTTTACTTCCATGTGTCATACACCGGCCCTGTCTGCTGTCTTGCCTGTCTTATCTGTCTGCAAATGCAAACTCTCCTACCAAACATCCCTCACCACACCTACCAATAATCCTTCCTTAACATCCCACTCTGACCTTAAAACAAAGGGCATCTGTCCCACAAAAAAAAAAAATCATGTCCCATACATAGCTCTGCATTTCACCCAGAGACATGTACCCATCACACAATCTAACTCTACCGATCATCCATATTGTATGATGCCCACACGCCTCCCTGTAGGGTGTGAGGCTCCAAATTCTAAATTGCCCACATTGAAAGCAGCTATTGCTGCCAAAGAAATGCAGAGCTATAGTCCTTTCCTACACCCTTCCTGCACATCCCAACTTGTTTCTCCTGTTGTTTGTCCATCTGCTTGCCCCAATTTCGCCACTTTCTTAACTCCCTTTTTTTCTTTTCGTTATTTGAAATTAGTGCCAGTTTAAGTGGCCGTAAGCAAGCATAAGCTCAGCTAAGCTCATGTAAGCATGCATAGCTCCACGCAAACCTGCTTACAACTGCTTTTAAGTGCCTTAATCACTCTGTCTCCAGCAGCCACTGTTCTGTCCAGCAACAAAACAAGCAGCCCTTGCAAGTCTCAAGCCCAGGACCTTGCAGACTATAGCCAAAAGTGATTTACCACTAAACCATTTCAGATGCAAATAAATCTGATGTTTTCTCAAACATATCATCCAGCACAGATATTCAACAGTAAGGGCAATGTATTTATATATGTAGATGTATACATATATATATATATATATATATATATATATATATATATATATATATATACATTTATAGATATATATATATTTTTTTTCTAAATATATATATATATATATATATATATATATATATATATAACCATAACCAAACGCACTGTAAATGGGGGTGAAGGGGCTCAAACCCAGGACGCTATATGCTACATCCAAAGTGACTTACCACTAAGCCATTTCAGATGAAAATAATTCTGATGTTTTCTCAAACATATCATCCAGCACAGTCATTCAGCAGTAGGGGAAATGTATTTATATATGTAGATGTATGTACGTATGTATACATGTATATATATATATATATATATATATATATATATATATATATATATATATCCACACATCTATGTCTACATATATATGTATATATATATATATATATATATATATATATATATATATATATATATATATAAATAAAAGCACAAAAAAATAAATATATGACCAAAGGCACTGTTAATGGGGGTGAAGGGGCCCAAAATAAGTACCTCTTGTAATTATTGATATCATCCCCTCTTCCACAGCTGAACAGATCTGCCTTGCTACACAATAACCAACACTTGTAAGTCTCATACCCAGGACCGTACACAACATAGCCACAACAAGTTAACAGTAATCCATCTCAGCTGTACGATGTCAGGATGATATCAATAACATATCATGCAGAACAGTCTGTGTACCATAGGGAATGTATAATGTGGAAGCAGTAAACATTCTAATGATACAGATACACACACACACACACACACACACACACACACACACACACACACACACACACGCACACATATGTATGTATACACACACACACACACACACACACACACACACACACACACACACACACACACACACACACACACACACACACACACACATATATATATATATATATATATACACTATACACATACATACTCATATATTACTACTTATAGATATGTTTAAGAAGATATATATTTAGAGGGTGTACAGCATATCAAACAGCCAGTATACCTACAGTTGCCACCTTTTAAACTGGCCAGTGTTTGATTCTTTCATAGAAAAGAGAATTATTGCATGAAACATATACCCACAGTCAAGTCAAAGGATATGACACCAGACACAAGTTTGCATACATAGAAATGTTTATTTGTGTACTATTTCAGTTGTATATGCCATTTCACATAGCAGTTCGGTGTTTAAAATACATAATAACTGTGTAATGCAACTCTCAAACAAAACATTTGATACAGTAATCTGAAAGCATAACATATGTTGCTGTCCAGGCCACGGCCTTCAAGTAGTACAACAGTAAAGAAACACTGGCCTGGAAGATAAGAATCAATCAACACTAATTAATTACAGATGTAGTTCAGCAGCCTCCAGTTATACTCTGTAATCAACCCCTAGGGGGAAAATAATTAAGTTGTCACAATGAAAATGTATCTGTTACATAACAATGCTTAACTTAAACCATCACTATTACGCAGACAAACAGAACTTTCTGTAAGACAGTAAGCACTAGCCCACCACTGTTCCCATGGTGAAATGTATGAAAATGTACAGCCATATACCTTCATGTGTCTTACTGTATATTTGACTTGGTATATGTATTTTTAGGTATATTATGCTTTTTTATATTTAGATTCTTATGAAATGGTGCTGATCTAATTTAATTTAACTTAATTTAATTGAATGCAATACTTGATTTAATCAATTATTGAGTCAATTATGTCATTATTGAATTAATCAATTTGGTATGTGAACTATAAAATAGTTAAATCTTGGGAAATGTAATGTCTGAAGAAGTGCATATTATTGGTGTGTACGAAAGCGCTAAGATTAAACGAGTGTGGATTTTACCCTTCAGCCACTTTTTTGGGTTTATTAGTTGAAGTTTGTGTTTATTTACATGAAGTTTGGAGTATTGATGGCGAATGGTAATGATCCACTTTCCCAGTCTATGTTTATGCAAGCATCCATTTCTAGTGGTCTAGGAGGTTCTAATACAGAGACGAATGCCATTGGGGCCCTGACTGCACTCATTCAACAGTTAACAAACCGTGTGGAAGACCTGTTGAATAGAATTTTGGAACATGACAGGATCAACAGGTTTGGAACACCTAATAATTGTAATGTTCTGCCTACATTCTCTGAGGCAGTTAGAGCTTCATCCACTAATGCCACATCTGGTGTGACTGCAGCAAGTAGTGATCTTTCTAACCAGCCAAGACATTTGAATTCTAACAATCAAGAAGTCCCTATAGTGGTTAACAGGTCATCCGTTCCATCCTTAGTGGATTTTATCAAAATGCCATCCAATTCAGGATTTGTTGAACCATGTAATAGTGATGAAAGTGAGTCAAGCACAGTTGTCAAGAACATCGTGTCCAATTTAAAGGACTTTGACAGCAAACTCCTAAAATACAAGAAATTTCAGACAGAAATCCTTTATTTTAGGGAATGTATTAAACTCAAATTGGTCCATAAAGGTTTGAGACAATGGAAACACCTTTCCGGTCTCATTAAAAACTCGGATTTCTATTTGCATCTAATACACATGTTTAATAGACAGGGACTTGAGTTCCTTGAATTATTAATAGTTAACTACAATAAACAAATGAGTGAACTGCAAGTTCATTTAGAAACACTGGATAATGAAATTAAAATGGATCCTGAATTTCAAAGATATGAGTACTATTTTCAAAGAATTTTTTCGAGCATTGACTCACTTATTTTGAAAATCACTGATACAAAGACACGTAAATTATGTAGGGATAAACTAGACTATGAGCAAAACAAAGTGTATCCTGATCCTCCTCAATTAGTGAATAGACTTCCTTGTAACTTGGCAGTTACTATGGTAACAGTAAACCAGGTTGAGTCACATCCTGATGACATCATTGATTCTGAGCCGGAGACAAACGACCATTTTCAAGTTGTCCGACGCAGTGAACGTAGTAAGGTTAACCAATAATGCCAGTGTGAAGGGGACCGTAATACAATAAATGCAAACCAGTCTAATGGCCAATGAAATAACAACGGGCAGGATTTTCACCAGGTGGTCAACAACAATACCAACCGGGGATTTTACAAGAATCAGCATACCAATCAACAGAAGAAGAAGAACACCCACCGCAAGAGGTAGTTCTAAATACGGTTGCTAATAGAGTTACTATACAAGAAAGTGATCAAGGGGACTTTAAAGTTTATAATTTTAGCTCAATACATGTTTCACAACCAATGATTAATTTTTTTCCAAAGGTTTGAATTTTGTTCATACTAGTAAAGCTAACATTGCTAAGACAATGTGCGATCTCAAACTCTATGTTCGTAAACTTAATTTGAATGTGCTTTTTGGGGGTAATAACCCTATTTATGAACAACGAAAGAGTTTCCAGTGTTTTTAACTCCCCTTTACAGGGTACCTTGGCACTATTTGAGAAAATCAATGAAATACAGTTTAGATCTGTGATTAATAATCAGAATATGTCTCAGGGTCAAAGCCAAAACATTACCCGAGCGGAGAGAGAATTTTTAATGGATTTAAAAGTCCATAATATCTGAGTTATGCAACCAGATAAAGGGGGAGGTATTATTTTCATGAATCAAATGGAATATGATAGGAGAATGTATGCTATGCTGTCAAGCACTAATTATGAGAAAATATCATTGAATAAACTGAATCAGGCATATGCACGTATTAGATCACATCTCAGTGATCTTTTTATAGATGCCATGATTTCAATTGATACATACCAATATTTGAGCATGCCAGCACCACATATTCCAGTTATCTTTGGAACAACAAAAATCCATAAGAACTTAAACGACCCCCCCATTTCGACCTATTATTGATGGACGTAAATCCATCACTTACGCTTGTGCTAAATGGGTGGATTCAAGGTTAAAATTACCCCTACAGACAAACAAATACGTTGAGATTCTTTCACCTTTCTGGATAATCTTAATAGTTTACCATATGATCCCGCTTATAATTTTCTTACTGTAGATATAAAAGATCTCTACACAGTCATACCTCAGGATGTAGGCTTGGAATGGGTGCGTGAGTTCCTTCTTGTGAAACATGTTGATGGACAAGATATTGATCTCATAGTCATGTTGTTGGATATCATTTTAAATAATTTTTTTTATGTTTAGGGGTGAATATTTTTTACAAAAATCAGGAGTTGCAATGGGGTCCTCATGTGGGGATAGCTTTGCTAATGCCATCATGGCATTTTGGGAAAGAACATTCTTATTTCCTAGCCAACTTTTTCAAGACAAAGTGGCTTGGTATACAAGATACCAAGATGATATGCTCTTTATTCTTAAGGATGAAGAAAATGTAGCAACCCAGTTAATTGAAGTCATGACAAGCTTCACTAACTTTTTGGCATTTACTTACTAATTTAGTAGCGAGACAATCAATTTCTTGGACATCAAATTTTATAAAGACTGACAATATAATAGATATGGATCACAAATATACAGGAAGCCCACATATTCCAACTGTTTTCTACATTTTTCTAGCAATCACCCTTACTACCAAAAATGAGTGGTAGTTAAGGGGCAGTTGGTTAGGGCATCCAAAATGATCTCTAGTGAACATGAATTCCTCAGGGAATGTGATTTTTTTAAAAAATATGTTCACTAATAGAGCATATCTGGCTAGGCTCATTGATAATTTAATTTTGGAAGTTAAAGCGAAGAGAAGGTCAGGTAACTTCAAGCCCATTTTATCTAAGAGCTATGTCACAGAGGGACCTTCCTCTCCTTGTTTAGTAGATACCAGAGGGTTCGAGGATTCTATAGACAGGAACTCATCAAGAAATTATGTTGTTAGTTTTCTAACAGATTATTCTATTAATGCTGTGGATCTTAAAAATATTTTACTGAAGAACTGGGAACTCATTCTAGAGGATCACTCTTTAACAAATGTAATAGGAACAAGACCCCTAGTTACTTATAGAAAAGGGCTTAATTTAAAGGCCTTTTCAGAAGCTTCAAGAACCACATATAATCATCTTTGGGGCATGCATAAATGCAGACGATGTCACTATTGTAAGTATATATTGGCAGGAACATATGTTCATATTAGGGGGACTAAATATAATATAAAAGGGAAATTCACTTGTGACAGCCAAGGTGTGGTCTATCTGGCCTCCTGCCTCCAATGCCCAGCTTTTTATTTTGGCAAGACGGAATGTTGGTTCAAGCAGCGTGTATATGAGCATTTATATATTATAAGTAAGAATGCTAATACTAATGTTTTGGCTAGACACATAGCTGAATTTCAATCATATAATTTCCAGTTTACTATTCTTGTACTAGTTACCAAGAATATAAGAGGTGGTGCTTGGGAACTGAAGCTAGAAGAAAGAGAATTAAAATGGCAAATTCAAACCAATGCACATATTTATCCTGGATTAAATGAGACTTGCTCTATCAAATGTATTTTAAAATTGAAAGCATTAGATAGATAACATATAGGGTATAATAGAACTGTATATTTGACTTGGTATATGTATTTTTAGGTATATTATGCTTTTTTATGGTTGGAGTATTATTAAATGGTACTTATCTAATTTAATTTAATTTAATTTAACTTAATTTAATTTAATGCAATACTTGATTTAATCAATTATTGAATCGATTATGTAATTATTGAATTAATCAATTTGGTATGTGAACTATAAAACAGTTGAATCTTGGGAAATGTAATGTCTGAAGAAGTGCATATTATTGGTGTGTACGAAAGCACTAACATTAAACGAGTGTGGATTTTACCCATCAGCCTCTTTTTTGGGTTTACTACTTATAGATATGTATAAGAAGATATATATTTAGAGGGTGAACAGCATATCAAACAGCCAGTATACCTACAGTTGCCACCTTTTAAACTGGCCAGTGTTTGATTCTTTCATAAAAAAGAGAATTATTGCATGAAACATATACCCACACACGTCAAAGGATAGGACACCACACACAAGTTTGCATACACAGAAATGTTTATTTGTGTACTATTTCAGTTGTATATGCCATTTCACATAGCAGTTAGGTGTTTAAAATACATAATAACTGAGTAATGCAACTCTCAAACAAAACATTTGAGACAGTAATCTGAAAGCATAACATATGTTGCCGTCCAGGCCAAGGCCTTCAAGGAGTACAACAGTAAAACAAACACTTGCCTGGAAGATAAGAATCAATCAACACTAATTAATTACAGATGTAGTTCAGCAGCCTCCAGTTATACTCTGTACTCATCCCTAGGGGGAAAATAATTAAATTGCACAATGAAAATGTATCTGTTACATAACAATGCTTAACTTAAACCATCACTATCACGCAGACAAACAGAACTTTCTGTAAGACAGTAAGCACTAGCCCACCACTGTTCCCATGGCAAAATGTATGAAAATGTACAGCCATATACCTTCATGTGTCTTACTACTGATATCCCTCACATGTTGTAACAGCTTAGGTTAAAATGGTGCTTAGCCCTCCCTCATAGAATGACTTACAAGGGCATATAACAGTGTTGCATACACTGACTTCTGGACTGTACAAGGTCACACACGTTTTGTCCAGCTGTAGCCCTCATATATATGGACCCTACCCAACAATATGTGTGGAGTCCACATCACTGGAATGATAGCAGGAATGCCAGCACTAAATAATGATAGGCCACTACTAAACAACCTCTTACTGCATGACATATGGACATAGCCTGGTATACAGGTGGAGGACAGAGGCTGGAACACAGGGCCATATTTGCAATATTGATGTTATACACTGTGAAAGTTGCTGTTGTTACAGGATTGCTTGCAACATACCCTTACTCAGGAATATGAAGTCAAAAACACAAATGGATGCAGCCATGTACTAATAGCACTCAACAGAGAGAATACCACTGACATATCAGAGACAAGACCTGTGTGGTGAACAGACAAAACATAACAGCCAAACCTCTGGCCATCATGTGGGTAGGCCCACAGTTGAGAGCTGTGCAGACAGACTGCATTCCATGCAAAGCTAGCATGTGCACACAAACCCTGTAAAACTAGTGGTATACAATGCATGTAACAACAATACTCGTGCTCGCCGTAGGTCTGGAACCTTATACAAATATGTAGTTTTCCTGTCTCTGCATGTCTTGTTGTAAGAGGTATTGCTACCTGCTGTCTGTAACACTGCTGCCCACACACAGGAAGGATGTCTTCCATACAGGAAAGGTAAAGGGACAATGCCCACATGATGTAGTAATTTATAGTAGTGGCTAGCCATGACAGTAGTAATTGGAAGTAATACAGAACTGGAACTTTATACAAATATGTATTTGGTCTGTGTCTGCAAGTCCTGTTGTAAGAGGTATTGCTACCTGCTGTCTGCAACACTGCTGCCCAAACACAAGAAGGATGTCTTCCATACAGGAAATGTAAAGGGACAACGCCCACATAATGTAGTAATTTACAGTAGTGGGTTGCCATGACAGTGGTAATTGGAAGTAATGCACAAAACAAAAAAAAATTAAAACTACAAACCAAACCAAACCAAAAATATATAAAACAAGGGACACATAAACATGTACCTAGAAGAGAGGACAATACTACAACATGTATGTGAAACATATATGCATGTATTTGAATGTAGTACTTGGTCTGTAATAATGGGATAGATGATGTGGAAAGATTTATATTTGCCATCAAGACTTGTTGTTGTAATGATGTCGCTGAACATCTGCTATGGACATAGCATCTGTCCCTGTGGATAGTGGCCCAACCTGTCAACTGTGCAGATCAGCACTGAATGACAAAATTTAAGCCATCATAGTGTGTGTTCTGTACCTCAAGACATGTATTTTAGTGTGGCAAATAGCTGGTGGTGAAAGTAATTAAGTTATAATAGACACATGAGTTTTAGACACCACCACCTGCAGGACAGTCATATTAACGTGAAATGTAGCATAGGTTCATAGGTTCATAGGTTGGTACTAGGCTATCGGCCCTAGGGCCTATACAAGCCTAGCCATAACAATTCCCGGGCTATTTCTTCCCACACTATTTACTTCCCTGGACCCCTGTCTAGCAGGAAACTGACGTGATCCCCGGGGTGAACATGCACAAACGTCATAGGTTTGTAATAGGCTTACCTGCAATCTGTCCCTATATATACCTCACTAATGTTAGGCTGTGTCCACATGTGACACCCGTCTGTTTTGTAGCAAGGCAGAACAGTGCAGCTGTGGAGAAAGGAGAGTTAGAGAGTGTGGTCCGGATGTTTGAATGCACTCTCTCTCTCTCTCTCGATATATATATATATATATATATATATATATATGTATATATACATATACACATGTATGTCTAAAGATATACAGAAATGTTTCATGCACAAATGTCATAGGTTTGTAATAGGCTTACCTGCAATCTGTCCCTACATATACCCCCTAATGTTAGGCTGTATCCACATGTGACACCCGTCTGTTTTGTAGCAAGGCAGAACAGTGCAGCTTTGGAGGAAGGAGAGTTAGAGAGTATGGACCTGATGTTTGAATGCACTCCATAGATATATATATATATATATATATATATATATATATATATACACACACACACACACACACACACACATATATATATATATATATATATATATATATATATATATATATATCTACGTGTATGTCTACATGTATACAAACACACACACACACACACACACACACACACACACACATACACACACACACACATATGTATATATATATATATATATATATATATATATATATATATATATATATATATATATATATATATATATATATATATATATATATATATATATATATATATATATATATATATATATATATATATATATATATATATATATATATATAAAACATTTCCCCTACTGTTGAATGACAGTGCTGCATGACATGTGTGAGAAAACATCACCCATATCTATACACACACACATATATAATATACAGTAGTAAGCGGGTGCAAAATGGACAGTTATGACTGGTGTGAAATCCATGTTGGGAAAACATTGCCCTTGTTTGTGAAGGTGAGATGTGTATGTTGGGGAAGGATAGTAGGTATATTTGAGGAGGTAGGTTGGGTTGGAAGACAGACAAGACAGATACAGGGGTGGTATATGACACATGTGGTGGGTAAACACCTTGGATGGGGAATAGTGTTTGGAAAGTGGAAGTCCATGAGCCCACAAATGGAAACAGTGGGACTAATGTTCCCACCCATGGGCAGTCAAAACTGCACCTTCATGGCCCTGAAGGTGTCTGAGCTGGGGGCTGAGCAGGAGGAGCATGCAGACCCCGTAATTGTGTACCGAGGGCCTCAACATGGTGTAGCACATCCCCCAAGTCTCTGTAGAGCTCCCTATGCACCAGACCCTGGACCTGACTTCAGGTGACAGGATCCTGTCTGTATGTGCTCCCGGGGGGGGGGGCGAACACCATCCCCTGAGGTGGTTCCACCTGAAGGTAGTGCAGGACCAGCAGATGATGAGGTCCTGGGGTGGATCCCAGATGTGCTGTGGCCTTTTAACATGGCCTTATTAGGTAGGAGAGGTGGCTCTGCTGGGAACAGGCTTCACAAACATGCTGTTGTGTCACAGTTATAGAATATATTTGGGTAGTAATAGTCCACACAATCCAGGATTAGATCTAACAGCATGCATAGATATCCCCATAACACAAAGCACCAGATTTTGAGCAGTCACATAGCAAACAGAACACATGCATATATGGAACTATAGTGCCCTTACAATGGCATGCAGATGACATTGTTAGCAACAGACCACCAATGATAGTGTTTCAACATGGAACATGACTTGAAACACATTGCACTATTTGTCGTACAATACGATATGTGTCCCAACAATAGGTTTGCTGTAAACATACCAGTTTAGTTGTGTGTCCAGATTATTGTTGCAGATATGGTGGGGGGGTTCACTATTATATCCTGGCAGTATGAGGTCCTCAGACCTGTTTTCCGCTTTATGTCTTTCAGGCACCATGTCTAGAGAGCATTTGCCAGTTTATTCCCCCCAGGAAAATGAAGTCATAATAAACTACCTGGTGCAGCACTACCACACCCTCTTTGGCCATACAGCTCATGATCTGCAGGAGAGAGCCACCCTGTGGAACAAGATCGCCCGTGTGGTAAACGATGTCGGCCTGCATAACCGCAGTTATGACCAGGTCCGACATTGGTGCAATGGCCTCATCCACGATGCCCATCAGCGTGCTGCTGCAGTTAGGAGGGACCAGTTAGCCACCGACAGGGGGGGTGGTCATGCCATCCAGCCCCCTGACACATGCTGAGGAGCTCCACGCCAGCCTCGGGGCACCTGCCTGCCAGCAAAGACAAGACCCAGTGGATAGCATTGTGGAGGTGGGTGCTACCCACACAATGGACGAGGAGCATGCAGGTAAGGCCCCAGGGTATATCAGTAGACCATAGTTGCTTATCCATCTGCATCTGTAGAGTTTAATCATGCATATGTGAGATAAGATATATATATATATATATATATATATATATATATATATAGTCTGTTGCTGCATTGTAGTAATGAACAGATGTGCATAATCTATAGTATTGTGTGTTTGTACTGTTGATTTACTGAAATGCTGCTCCCACCCTGTACCAATGCCACAGGTGTGGCTACTGACATCACATCTCTCACACAACTATGTAGGTCCCTCTGTTATGTCTCTGGGGCGGCAGCCTGTAGCTGGTGAGTATGTGTTGTTTGTTCAGGTTTACCAATACAGCGGCCATGTTATGGACATGATATTTGCGGTGCATACATTTAACATACCTACCCATAAAGCATGCTGTACATGTTCACTTATTGGTGCTGCTACCTGCACTGCATCACAGTGGTCACCATGGTGGCATATATGAAGGGTATGTAAAAGTCTTGCAATATAACTAATAACCTGTCATTGCAAGATGTGTGCACAGAGATGAACATAATGGTGGGACAAATGGCCTACAATAGGAAGATGTCTGAAACATCACCCTTATACAGTGCTACAGCAGTGTATATACCACTATTACAATGGCAACTGTTACAGATCTACACAATGGCATATCACAATACCACATTCCACAACCCTTACAACCTGTAATGTGGTCCTAACATTAGCAATGAATGTGTAATATGGAATCCTGTATTAGCACAGCAAATATGGGGAATACATACCTTAACAAACACTGGAAGCATATGTGTGCACACACTCCAAACAACATATTGTGGAAGCAGCTTTTGAGGTACTGATAGCAGCATTCACTCTTCATGAGTATGCACCTTCCAGCAAGTACAGGTCCTCAATGTCACACCAAGAAATGGTCTGCTGGCCAAGACGTATGTCCATCACATTTGCCCACTCACCTGCAACAGAGGCAGCCATGGCTTGCACACATCTTATAAGCCATGGAATGGATTCCATACCCAAGTGGTAGCATGAAGGAGTGGGACATGTAGCCTTTCCTCACCATTGCATATACCATGGCAAACAATGCAGACAGCCATGTATGTGACAAGGAAATATGGGACAACATTAATGTAGAAAATAAACAGATGTCCATCCAAGACAGATGATGACACATGTTGCAAACTGGTCATGGAGGCTGCCTAGAAACATGCTGCAACACTGAGGGAGTTGCAGGAATGTCTAGCAAGTACTGGTTGTGCAGTACATGTGTCGACAATCAACTGGACTCTGCATAAGTGTGGCCTATGGATTAGGGTAATCAGATGGGACAGTTGTTCCACAGGAAACATCAGCCAGGGCTCTCTACAGGTAGCATATGCATAACATCAATAGTCTCCCAAAGGCATGTGTTGCAATGTGTAATGGTGTAGCAAGACCAAGTTCAAAACCTACAGACCGTATCAATTAAGATACATGTGCTGCACAAGCAACACTTCACTCCACCTCAGGTCCACCATTCCCATCTGTACCTTGCTGGTGCCAGTGTACACCTATATGTGTGCTGTTCATTAGTAGTGACTAGGCCAGTACACAGGGTGTTCTGAATTTGGGACACTGCAAAATGTCACTCATGTGTAGCCCATAGTTGTCAAGCATCTGCAAAAAGGCTGAGGATGAGGACGGGTGTCACCCTGAAACACAACAATGAACTGAAGCAGGCATCCAAAGCTCGCTAAGAATGACTGTGTCTGCACACAGTCAAGGTCATGAATTGTAGCAGACATAGCTCTGACTCCACAGCAATAGTGAAGGCACTGTGTGACCTACAAGGGCTGTGCACATGAGTTGGCCTTGCAATCTTGCAGAGCTGGGGGAGATTTGTAGGGCAGAGTGACCAAATACTGGCAAGTGCAGATGGGCCATGCTAGTATACCCCTTCCAGGAATAGTGACTGTTGTAGTACACTTAACAGTTGCTGCAACAAACCATCATGTTAAGGTTGTGCACACTTATGCACCCACATATTGTATGTATCTCAGTCAGCATCTGCACAACTAACACATTTGTTTGATACTCCATTTGATTGCATAGGTAATACGTCACATATCAGGTTTGTGTAATGTTAACATATGCAGTATTGTGGCCCCATGGAATATCAGGGAAAAGGGAGCCATGTCAATAAGGGTGTGTACACTCCTCATAGCCAGAGAAAGGTTTGAAGGTTGTCAGTGTAATTGTATTTTATTGGTCATACATGCACTGCTGATGATGAGATCTGCAAATCAGACAACATGCATTCACTATTGACATCTGTCTACATATCATCCCAGGTATGTGTCGGACAAACACATAGGGGCTGTGAGCAGCAGAGCAAACATAACTGGCACACATATACACATTCAGCAATGGTATGTACACCTGTGAGGTATGGTGCACAGTACATGCCAGGGTGCTGAACAGGTGCACAGCAATACTGTGTACATGGGTGCAGTGTGTTCCAGGGGAAGGGGCATCACCTACTAACACAACTCAGGCATCACAGAGATGTATAATGTTGGTAATAGGGATTGACTATAGCTTAGCTGCAGGGCATGCTGTTGAGTGCCATATGTCATGCATGTTGACAGATGGGTAATGAGAGGTATGTGTAATATCTTTGAGCAACCTCACCTGTAAGTGTGTGTGTGTGTGTGTGTGTGTGTGTGTGTGTGTGTGTGTGTGCGTGTGTGTGCGTGTGTGTGTGTGTGTGTGAGTACAGTTAAGCAATGATGTACAGGTCTTAAAGTGCATTTCTTGTTTTCCCCTGAAAGGTGGCGAAGTGAGTCAGGGTCCATCCTGTAGGCAAACTGATGTTAGTGTCCATACAAACTCTAACAATGATGATAGGTGTGGTAAGGCAAAGGCAGGGTTGTCAGGTGCTGAAGCTCTGCCATCATTTGTCATCCCACTGTTATCCACCCCATCCACGCATACAGTCACATTGCCTATACATACCCCATTACCAGTGGCCATAGATGAGGGACAGTTGGTGGGTGGTGGCATGGGACAGGACAGTGTGATGACTGTGGCACATGTGTCTGGAAACAGCAGCCATAGCCAGATGCCCGGCAAACTACCACACAGGCAGATGTACAGGGGTGCTTGTAGGAGGGCTGCTGGTCATCATGCCCCTGGCAGAAGTGCCACAGCTGGTGTCACCAGATGCATGTTTCAGTCCATCATGGAGGTGCAGGCATGTATGGAACATTATACCAGAAAGGGTCTGAGGCTCCAGAGTGTTATTCATTCTGCTGTTGTTGACAACATCCGTGATCTTGCAGGTGCCCACTGTTATTTTGCAGAGGTCCTGGATAGACGGTTGGGTAAGATGGTGGGAATTCTCGACCGTGGAATGTCTGTGCTTGAGCATATGGTGGGAGTAGTCCAACAGCCATGTGGACATAGGCCAGCAACACCAACAGGTGAAGGTCGACGTGGATGTGCAACAAGTCAGAACCACTCCCATAGTGGCAGTACCAGCACCAGCACTGCAGGGGGCGCTGTCCACACCACAACATAGCAGGCAACATGCACATGGCCTTGGCTGGTCCCAAGAGGGTCCTGGATCCAGCGGACATATGTCATCATCAGGGGAAGGTGCCATATCTTGGCTTGTATCTGGTAGTGCCCATGGAACCCCTGGCAGGCACAGTTCTCATGTCCATGGTCGGAGATGGTGAATTGCACACCCTGACAGGTACAGTCTGCAGCTGTCCAACAACCCCCTGTATAGGGCAGTCACATGGCAGAACTGTGTGAATGCATACACACACACACACACACACACACACACACACACACACACACACACACACACAACAACAAAGCTAGGGCAGTCCCATATCTGCACACACCACATCTACTCAGCCCAATTAATAATGAAACCCCCTAACACGCACACATGATGTCAAACAAATGGCTCAGCCTAGGTCTCTGGCAAACCCACAAAACACCCTGTGCATATGATGATACCTGTGCCACATCCCTGTCATCCATAACGTCAGTGCAGGGACAGGATAATATATTTCTGATGCACAGGGTGACTGTACTATGGTGCACCAGTGTAATGCTGTGTAACATGTTTTCATCACTAAAGTTTAATGCTTACATGTCAGGATGTGTAGCTGTCCAGCCATGATGCATTATAGCTGTTATTAACACTGAGTGATTGTGGTCTCAGTAATGTATTCCGTTTGTGTTGTACGTGTCTATGTGTCAGCAGGATGTCAGTCTGCTGTTGTTTCCTACAAGGGGTATGGCACTGTGGTGACACCTTGACTGTGGCATATCCTGGGTACAGCTGAACACAAGTCACATGTCTGTATAACAGTTACTGCATGTGCCACATGCCTGATAGGTCTGAGGGGTGTATACAGGTGAGTGCATGGTGGCTGATGTCAGCAGCTCTTCTACAGTGGACAATGGTAAGTGTACTGGGTGGTACACACCACATGTTTGTGTATAACACACACACACACACACACACACACACACACACACACACACACACACACACACACACACATACACACACAAGCTTTAGTGTTGATGCAATACACAGAGAATACTGCACACATGGATGTATGTACTTTTGCAAGGAACCCATGTTAGCCTATGTAATTCCACCAAGACAGAATAGGCACAACATCACATTGGGAAATAATCAGTCTGCTAGTTTAATGTCATTGATGATGGTACTGGCAGGGTATATGTCCCCTTCCCCAATGTAGTGCAATCCTCAACTTGGTAAACATAGGTGTGGTGGTGTGGGTGGTACAGCCCTACCCTGTGGAGGGTGTGGGGTAGTGTAGAACCACAGATAGTGTGATTGACAACTACTTAACCTGTTAACACAAACTGTACAGTATTACAGCCGACTAAGTAGAAGGATACACTCAGCAATAACCGCAATGATGGTGGCTGTGTCCACAAGATCCACACCCAGCTATATATATCAGCCCCAGTATCACTGTAAAGATATACAGTGGGGAAGAAGGCATTTACACATCTACTACTAGTTGTGATGAAATTAATTTCCACAAGATGATGCTTGTAAAATGTTAGCATTTGCCAGTCAATTCTCAGACAGATGACCTCCTGGGACATGTATTTTCTGCAAACTGAAGTAGATCCTTCACATACACACACACACACACACACACACACACACTTACTTGGCAACACTAAGAGTAGAACCCCTACCTAGGTATTTATTGCTACTAATTTGTGTGGCCTTAATTGCACACACCACACAGATTTTAGGATGAGGTGTGTCCCAGGTTACTTGTTAAGCGAAGAACATCACCAGGCCTTATACAGTATGGTAATGAGGGATACACTGGTTGTTTAAGAACAATACATAGTGTGACACACTGTCATATACACATTGGCAAACATAACAGTCATACACATATCTGAGAGACCTAGGTTTATCAGTGCTAACTACCTTGCCAGTGTGTCCATTCTGTTACAGATATGTTGCACACAGCACATGCATCATTGGGCTGGATAGTGTAATCAGTTACCTGTATGGTTGATGGTGACAGTGGTCCCCATACAGTGGACCTTGCGACATTTGCTTGAGGTACCATGGTATAAAGACAGTATACCCAGAACCCACTCCTCACATTGGATATTGTACTCACTGAAACCCATGATAATACCCTGACATACCCACCATCACACATTGACCAGGACTGCAATACAACACCTTGTCTATCTCAAGAGTGCTACTACAGGGATATGCATCTATTGCACATGCCACATGGATAGCAGGGTGATGCTTTTTCATGGCTCTCCTATGGTCAGCAACATCACTATTCCTTATACTGTTTGGCACAGTGTATTGTATTAGGAGAATGTGGTCCCAGAATGCTGTATCCTACAAATATAACAACTTGCACACATACACACACTTGCCAGGACTCAGAAGGTAACCCATTCCTTTCTAAACATTTGTACAACAGTGTTGTGCTGGTACTGCAAGTTCCAGGTAGCCCATAGGTGAAGAGTGTAACAAGGTACATGCAATCTCCATTACAGTAGCAGCCATATCTAACTATGGCAATGGGGGTGTAGTGGGTGTTAAGAGCCTCAGGGTATTATCAACTACAGGTTTACAAACACACAGATACTGTTATTCTCAGTAATGCACACTGACACATTTGTCAGTACTGAGGTCAATAGGTGCAGGTGTTCATAGGTGTGTACGAGGATATTGCCCATGGAGAGATGGGAAGAGTAGGGGATGTGGGTACAGTGGTATCATGCCACCTACCATTTACCAGAAGGCCATCTATCAACTGATGCCATGGGAGTGATCCTCAGGGTGAGAGTTAAATGCAACTTCCAATCATCTGGTTGCCTCTTTCAGAGGGCCAGTGAGGTGCTCAAATTGACATGTATGCAACATGTATTACATAACATGGTCAGTGTCTGTCTTGGAGACCTGTACCCAAGTATGTTCTGTTGACTGTGATAGTGTAGGTGAGCTATCCATGGCATGTGGTGTGTATAGGGTGGGATTCCTAGCTATGGAATTCATAACACAGCTGGGCAGACATGTCAGTGTCACTCAAGCATAGATTGCCTGTAAGCAGCCAAGATGGATACCTGACATCTGCACATCTTTACAGAGGACAGACAGGCATCAGCTAGCCAACTGGTTATGCATTAGGATGAATGTGTTGACAGACAGATGTCTGACACTGATAGGTATGCCATTACTACATGACAGCAGCCCTCAATGACATGTCCTATACTCACACTGGTCTACAGTTAATATTCACGTCAGATCAATATCCAGTAGCAAATATTTAATGACACACAGCTCACACACCAAGAACATGATAGTGAGGACTCAGAGTCCATCTTTGCATGTAGGGGTGTTTGTTTCCAGTACTACAATCTGCAATCTACTCTTACTTCAGAAGGCACTGTCAACAGTAGTAATATAATGATACACTACATGCCAGTGTGACTGCATATAACCTGGGATACTACCTATGTATGAAATACATTCAAATGGAAAAGAGTGTTGTACAAGCCATATATACTCAGTTGTCCCAGACAGTAGACTTATACCCCTTGCTACTGCAATGACTGCATATAGACGCATATTATGTATATTGAATTAAAGAATTAAATACACTTATTAAAGATGTCATTACCCTGCTATTTTATCAGACTGGAATGTGATCACTTGTTCCCAGGGCTGAACTGTGCTTATCAGATGTAAGTATTGCTTAAATGTAAATGCTAAGCAGATTTTCTCACTGGTAAACAAAGCTGAAATGGTGTAAGCTCCTGTACATTTAACCATACATTAGCAGCGATTATGGCCGGGCAAACCCACGCAAACCCGCTTAAAGCTGCTCAAAACTGCATTAACCACTCTGTATCCAACAGCCCTTGTTCTGCCCAGCAACAAAATAAACAGCCCTTGCAGGTCTTGAAGCCAGGACCCTGTACACTATAGTCACAGCAGTTAACCACTAAGCCATCACAGCTGTAAAATAGGTGTTGTTTTTTCCAACATATCTGTCAGTACACATACTAAATAGTATTGAACACCTGCTCTGACTTTTACAGTTGTGTAGTACTTGTTAGTGATATTAGTGTTGAATCAAGTATGTTGTTATATCTAAATATACACACATCAGATAAATATGATGTGATACATATCGGAAGGTTTATACAACAGTCATGTTTACACATAACAAGGATATGGATATACATACACACATATATATATATATATATATATATATATATATATATATATATATATATATATATAGACATATGTAGATATATGTATACATGTACATACACATATGCGTTATATATGGTCATATATAGATCTATCTGTATATATATACATGTACATACACATATGCGTTATATATGGTCATATATAGATCTATCTGTATATATATATATATATATATATATATATATATATATATATATATATATATAGCTACATATATATGCATAACATATGTCCATAAAATGCAGTGGAGTCATACCTCAGCATCAATAGTCACAACTTCTTAGTGCAAGGGGAAGTCATGTAAGTATTGCAGGTATAAATGTAGACTGTTACTACTGTAACAGGGGTTGTCTTAACAGAAATGTTGTGTGGGAAGTCACACTTGATATTGACATGTATACCATCAGTTACTAACAGACATAATAAGATCATCATAGTGCAGTACCACACAAATCACTGTAATGATCCTGTGGAATACAGCAGAGATATGACCAATAAATGTGGACAGTCTGACACACTCTGGTCAGTCCAGAGGTATACACAATACCCCTTAGTGCAAGACTTGTGGACCAAGCCTGACAAAGTGGATTTTTACAGCCATGTAAATGGGGCTATCACAAAAATACTGGAATAGATAAGCTCACACAGTTTAATCATTCAAACATTCTTGCCTGTCCTGATATAATAACCAGAGGAGCAGCAATCACAAGCCTACATACTACCCACTAGTTAATGACATACATCTGTACAGCATCCCACTGCTTTGTCAGAAATACACAACAGTTATGGTAGCCCGCCAACAGTGCATCTGACAAATATCTGGACATAACATCACACTTGGTAAATACACTGAGCTGCTAGGTATGTCACAAAGCACTGTGCAAACTACAAGCAGACTGCCACAACACTGGCCTACATTTCTTATGGAGGAATACACATGTACCTGCAAATATAGCAGGCTTTACAGACATGTAACAGCATGGAGTAACAGACACCCTTGTGAAAGCACATACCCACAACCAATCTGAACACAGCCACAGTCACATATAGCAAGCCTACTTAATATTACAGTATAAGGACTGTGTAATCAACACCATCCTCATATGTGCCACTTACACATTAACTCTACATATACTGGGCTAATACACAGTGTATTCCGATGCCTGGATGTGGTATGGGACATATGTTGGTATGGCCCTACAAACATGTACGCCGATAGGGTACCATACACTGGAGCAGCATACAACATCAGATAGAACAGGACCAAGAACAATGACATCTATCACAGTCTGTATACAGGCCAAGGTACATATTCACAATACGCACTCTGTCAAGCATCACCATAAGTACACACACCTCATTACTGTACACACTTCAACAGAATGTCCAGGTTTTGTCCGTAAATACAAGGCTTACAATACATAACATGTTTAGCAGTCTGATATCTCACTGGCTTGTTATCAGATATGATGTCAGTAAATAATGATGTATTGAACATATGCAGCCCTTACTGCATGACATATGTACAAAGGTTGACAGATTTGTGGCTGGAGGTACAAACACAGGGCCAATATTGACATGTTGTTGTGATAAACTCATACATTTACTGGTGTAACATGGTTTGTTGAGACATATGTCTTCTGAGGGATATGAAGTCAGTAACTCACATGGCTGTTACCATGTACCATGTACTGACTGCAATCCACTTGGTAATGAAATTTTCCTTTTTTTGGAAATAAAACCCCAAAGAAGAAAAATTGCCCAAAATTTTTTAAAATTTTTGGGAACAGTTCGGGAAAAACACCCCTTGGTTTCAGGTCCAAAAAAGAGGAAAAAATACAAAAATTTTTTTAAAACCCCTTTTTTTTTTTTTTTTTTTTTTTTTTTTTTTTTTTTTTTTTTTTTTTTTTTTTTTTTTTTTTTTTTTTTTTTTTTTTTTTTTTTTTTTTTTTTTTTTTTTTTTTTTTTTTTTTTTTTTTTTTTTTTTTTTTTTTTTTTTTTTTTTTTTTTTTTTTTTTTTTTAGTGCAAGTTTAAACCCAAGCCTGAACAAAGGGTTTTTACACCAGGAAATGGGGAACAAAAAATAAAGAAAGGAAATTTTAAAAGAAAACATTTTTGTTATAATAATGGAGAGGGAACCCCCTGGGAAAATAAATTTGCCATATTTTTTGTAAAATCCCCTTTGGTAAACAGGAAATTTGAAAAATTTTGGCTCACACATTTAAAAATGGCTGGGGTTTGTAAACAAAAATTTAAAAATGGGTTTGAAAATTTGGCCCTTTTAATTTTCGGGAAATAACATGTACCCTAAAATATAAGGTTTGGAAAACCCCACATGGATGGACCCTTTTAAACTCCCCAAAACCCAAAACTGAAACAAAAGCCAAAACCACAACAACCACAAAATTCCCAGTTTTGGGTTTCAAACCCCTAACCCTACTTAAAAATACGGGGCCAATTAAAATTGTAGGGCCCTTGGGGAGGGGATTTTTGGGTTGGGAAAAACTTGTAAAAAAGGTTTTTTTTAAGGGGGAGACATACAACATGGGGGATAAAAAGGAAAGAAAAATTGACTTCCACAAAAGGGCCAAGGAATTTCAAAAGCCCCCAACCCAACACCTTCAAAAATAAACACACTTTTAAAACAGGGGCCAGGGTAAAAAGGATTAAAACTTTACCTAACTATTTGTTACATAAGTATTAAAGTTAACAATGCATCACGAGCTTTTTAAAAAGGTTAAATTTGGGCCAAAAAAAAGGGCCAATTTTGACATTTTGGGATCTAATTTTTTAGGGAAAGGGTTTTTTGTATTTTTGAGTTGGTGAATTGGCTTTAAAATAAATTAATTACCACAAAAAAAAAAAACACAACACAAAACCCAAACATTTGGCCAGTCTAAATATGGGGTTCCCAAATTGAAACGGGTATTTAGTAGGACCTTCCCCCAAAAAAACCCTTTTAAAAACTTACCAAAGGAAAAAAATTTTCTTTCCCCATGAAAATGGCCCCCTCCGTTTTTTGGTTTTCCCAAGGTTTTTTAAGAGGATTCCCAACCCCCTGGGTCTGTTTTAAAACCACCCACTAACCCGGTTACATTGGGAAAAGGCCCAAAACCCCTTGAATGCTTGATGGAGTGTTTCCATAAAAATTGGAAGGAATGTGCTTTTCCCCACATGCAGTTCTGTGGGGATTTGTTCTCGGGAAATGTTTGGCAAATTAAAATAAACTGTGTGGCTTTTTTCCCAACCAAGGAGGAGAGGGAGGAACCAGGAAAAATTTTGAAAAAAGGGAGTAAATTAAGGGATTTTTGGGGTTTTGTCCATAAGGGAAGGGGTTTTAAAAATGGTTTCCTTTTGGGGGTTTTACTTTCCAACTTACAGGTTTTGAAAGGGGGCCGTAACTTTTAGGCAAAGGACCAAAACAATTTTTACTTTTTAAATTTTTTTTAAATTTTGCTGAAAAGGGCGGGTTTCCTAATAAAATGTTTTTTGGTAAAACCCCAAGGAAAAAAGCTTCCAAAAAAAAGGGGAACATGACAAAAAACAAACACAAACATTTTAAAACCAATTTTTAAATTTTTTTACATTTCTTTACATTGTTTGATTTTAAAGATTAAATTTGACATTGTAAAGGATTTTAAGGGAAATAATCGGGAACATGAAAAAAAAGGGGGAATTTAAATAATGTGATTTAAAAAAAACATAAAATTGGGGAATACAAAAAGTTAATAATTTTAAAACCCCCAATTTTCTTTAAAGGGTTTAACAAAAGCACCTAAGGGGGTTTTTTTAAAGGGTTTAGCACAAGGCTTTAACCAAGGGTTTTTGAGGTAATGGTTTAAAATTTTTTTAAAAAAAAAAAACAAAAAACCACAAAAAAAACCCCAACAAAATTGCCAGCCATGGGGGTTTTTTTTAAGGTTGTAAATTTTGTTTGAAAAGGGCTTAAAAAGGTACAAAAGGAATATTGGGATGGGAATTGATAAGGCCCCTGGGGTCAGGGTTTTTTTGGGTTTAAAGGGTTTTGGGTTTGGTATTCCCCCTATTTTCTGTTATAAGGGGAGGGGTTTCGGGAAAGCGCCATTTTGGAAAATCTAATATTATAAATTTGGCAGTTGGTTAGTTTTACAATTTTTAAAAAATTTAAAAGGAGGGGCCGGGGGAAAGGGGGAGTTTTTAAATGGGTTTAAATGGTAGCCTGGAAAGGGAAATAAAGGAATTTACCCCTGAAAGTGCAGGTTTTTTTTGGAGTTTTATTTTATTTTTAAATAAGCTTTAATTTGGGGTTAAAATTTGAACCCAAAGTTTTTTGGGTTTAGGGGGGAACAAGAAAAGGAAGTTTTTATTTTTAAAAAAATTTTGTGGGGGGCCCCTGGTTTTAAAGGGAATAAAGTTTCCCAAGAGGGAGAAAATTTAATAAAATTTTTTTAAATTGAAAAATTTTTGTTAATTTTAAAAATCAAAAAATTTTTTACTTTACTTTAATTTTTTTCAGCTGTTTAAAAATTTTTTTACAGAATGATTTAAATAAAAAAAAAAGAAAATAAAGGATTTTAATATAGGGAGAAAGGGGAAAATAAGTGGGGGGAATTAATTAAAAACCCTTTTAAGGTTAACGGGAAAAGCCCAAAGGGTTTAATAAGGTTGGAAACCCAATTGTATTTTGGGGAAATTGGGGTTTTTTTAAAATTATTTTTAAGAAGGGGTAGGTTTAAAGGGGGTTCCCGGGTTTTGAAAAATAAAACGGGGTTGGGGAAAATATTTTGGTTTTGTATTGAAAAGTTTTTTTTAAAGGGATAGGGGCAAGATTTTGAAAATCCTAAAAAGTAAATTGGGGAAAGTAGGTTGTTTTTGGGTAATTTTATTTTTTAAAAGTTTGGTTTAAATTACCAACCATTTTCCTAATTTTGCCAGGGGGTTTGAAAGAAACCAGGGGGTCTGGTTTGATAAATTCATTGGGTTACCCCCTTTAAAAATTAGGGGGATAAAAAATTTTTAAGAAAGGGGGATTGGCCCTTTAGTTAAATTTCAAAAGGTTTTTGTAAAGGGGCAGGTTTTGGCTTTTTTAAATTTTTTGGGGAAATTTATGGGGGGTTTGGGTTTTTTGGTTTAATTTAAGGGGCCCCCAAAAAGGGTGGGGGGAAACAGGGAAATAAAATAGAATATTTTTTGGATATAACAGAAAATTTTAGTATTGAGGGGGTAAAAAATTTTTTGGGTTCAAGAAAACCGGAGGGCCTTTTAAAAAATTTTGGTTTTAATTGTAATTTTTTTGGGGTTTTAATGGGAATTTTGCTTTGATGGGGTTGGGGGTTACAAAATTTACCTTTAAAAAAATTTTTAAAAATGGGAAAACCCTTTTGAGGGGGGAAAAAGGGTTTGGGAAAGGGGGGTGGTAAGTTTTACCCCAAATAACCCTGTTCTTTTTTTAATGGTTAAATTTTACCATGATTAAGATTTTTTGCTTTTTAAGGGGAATAGTGAGGGTTCCTTTTTTTTGGGATAAAAAACGGGGTTTGGAGAAAATTTTTAAAAAATTTTGTTTTGGGGCAGTTTGGAAAAAACAGTAGGTCAAAGGGCCAAAACCACAAAATTTAAATATTTCGGGGTGGGTTTAGGGGGAATTCCCTTTTTATAATTTTTTGCCAGGGGTGTTGTTAGCAGGGGTTTGGGTGTTTAAAAAACCCAAAAGGGTTTCCCCCTTTATTGGTTAATTTTAAAATTTTCCAGTAGGGGATTTTTTAGTTACACCAATTTCGGGTGGTTTGGCATCTTTTGCCTTTTGTAATTAATTCTGCTTAAAGTTGGCCTAATTTTTTTGAAAAAAAGGGTCTTTACAAAACGGGGAAATAAAAGGAACTGAGCAAATATAACATTGCCAGTATGAGTTCAAATAGTTTTTTGGGCCAAAGCGGGATTTTAAAAAATGAAAGGGAGCTTTTTTGGGGTTTTCCCCAAGGTTTACTTTAGGTAAAGCCCGGGGGTTGTTTTTTACCGGGAAAATTTTGGGTTTTGTTTTGGGGGTTTTTGTGGGGGATTTTTCCAAAAATTTTTTTACCCTAATTCAAAACTTTTAAAACTTTTTTGCCAGGGTAAAAGGGTTAAAAACCTTTTTTTCTAAAAACCTGGAATGTTACACTTTTCCACAGACTTCTGATGCATGGCAGGTTTAAACAAACAAGGGGAATGTTTTTTAAACTGCTAAATTTATTCTAATTGTGGGCAAAAAAGGGGAAAAAATTTTGGTTTGCCACCGGGTGTTTGTGGGGGTGGGGGTTTTTCTAATTAAAAAGGGTTCCAATTTTCACCTTTTGCCCCCTGGGGGGCTTATGGGGCAAACCCCCTTCTCTCAAAGGTTTTTTAAGGTGGACTTTCGATTTCAAGTGGGCCCCAATATTAATAATTTTGAAAAAACCCCCTTCCCACAACACCCAACAACACACAACCCAACAAACAACCAACACACATGCACATTGCCATTGGGATTAAACCCCACAAAACTAAAATTTTCTACAACATTCCACATTTTTTCACATACGGGTTTAAAAGGGGGAATTTGCCCCAAAAGGTATTTCAAGGTGAAAACATCACCCCCCTTGAAAATAGGGAAATTGGGGTGTAGTGTGAATACCCAAAAAATTTTCCCAACACATTTTTACTTTTCCCAAAAATGACAAACCCACAACAACCCCAAACACACCACACACACACCACAACACGAAAACCAGTTTTTTTGGTTGAATTATTTCGGGACTCAAATTGGGCTTAAGTTTTTGGGCTTTTGGGGGGAAAAATTTTTTAGGTCCTTTTTCCAAAGGATTTAAGGGTAACCCATAACGGCTTCTGTATTAATATGTTACTTTAAAGGGCCCAAAATTTGGGACCCTTCCAAAAATTTTTAAGGTATTGTTCACAGCAGGCTTGCTAAAGTAGGTTAATGGGAGGTGTAGTGAATGTGAATGGCCTCAAAATCATTAATCCCTACACACACAAACATAGAATTTCACAGTTACCATGTCTGAGATTAGAACTCCTACCTACCTAGTACATCATAGTATAGCATGACACAGTTATCACGCATGCCACAGAGCTTACATGGCTAGCCCTTATCCAAAGGTATATTTCCTGGTGAAGACATAAGCAGCCTTGCTAAAGTAGGGCAATGGGAGGTGTAGTGTCTATGAATGGCCTCAAAACCATTGATCCCTACACACACACATACACACACACACACACACACACACACACACACACACACACACAGTTTCCCAGTTGTCATGTCTGGGATTAGAACTCCTACCTAACTAGTACATCACACTATAGCATTACATATTTATCGCACACACCACAGAGCTTATAGGCCTACATCTTGTCCAAGGAGGTATTTCAAAGTGACTGACATCAGCAGGAAGTGTAGTTGATATGACTGTCCACAAAAGCAGGTGTCAAGGAAGAGACAACTACACTCTCTCAGGGAATCACACGCATTATCACAGTTGGCAGAGTCAGGATTAGAACTCCTACCTAACTAATTTGTTACATTACAGTATTACATAGTTATTACATGCACCACAGAGCTTATCAGGCTGATATATGGACAAAGGATTATTTCAAGGTGACTGACATCAGCAGGCATGCTGCAGTAGGGCAATGGAAGGTGTAGTGAGTATGAATGGCTTCAAAATCATTAATCTCCACACAGACACACACACACACACACACACACACACACACACACACACACACACACACACACACACACACACACACTTGCCAGTACTGACATGCATGGGTTCATTGCTTCACAGGTGTGTAGTAGTTGACTGTGCCAGAAGGCTGTACAAGGCTAGGCAAAGGGAATACCCTGGCATCATGCCACATGACAATAGTCTCCAGTGTGGCTCAGGGGTTTAGTCCCCGGATTGGCCCACACAGGTGGGTATTTTAATCACCATCCTCTCATCTGGGTTGCTATCATGGGTGGCCAGTGCTGTGCAATGCTTGCCATGTATGTGATCTATATTCCATAACTTGGACAGTGACTGGGTTGTGCACATGTCCCACATGCATGCTCTGTGACGTGTGGAAGTGTACTTTGGGATCTCTGAGGCATGTTGTGTGGACAGATTGTTATCATCTGATGTGGCATTCCTGACCTCATGTGGTGAGACCTGGATGTGGAACTGAGGTCATGCCTGCACTTACATTAACAGCATGATACAGGTATTAAGTGGAGTTAGTGGCATCTGTCTATGCAGGGCAAGTGTATAAGGCATGGTATTCCTTTTGTGGGTTACATTTGCAGACTCTACAGTTGTTGCAGGCATCCAGTGGGGAACATAGCAAAGGACCACTGCAAGCATTTATTTGTCTATTGTAGGGATGGAACAGGGTGCATCTCCTTTTACTTGATGGATAACACACACTCAGTCAGGAGATGTTACACATCACAGTACATTCTGATGTCAGTGGTAGTGTTGTGGTCAAGAGGCTTGTAGTCCACTGCAATCACATCCTGGTTACTATCCATGGGAAATATGCAGGTAACTACCAATATAGTGGCTGTTGTCTAGCCAGGTGTGTTTGTGAATGAGACATGGGTGGAGAGTGTTCTCTGAGTAATACACGGATTGCCTATATTGTTCACTGATCCATAATGTCACATGTAGGGCTATGGATTGTCTACAGCAGCCTCTCTGCTCTTTGAAATCTGTTGTACTTGTAAGGTAGACATTGCGACATATAGTAGGTCATCAATATAATAATTTAGCAGAACCCACCTCACAATGTATCCTGTCATTACACAATCACAGCAACCTCCACACAGGATACTGATGACAAACACACACACACACACACACACACACACACACACACACACACACACACACACACACACACACACACACACACTTGCCAGTACTGAGATTCAGACCCCTACCTAGTTATGCATTGCTACTACAGTGTACCGCATTTATCACATGTGTCATAGAGCTTATTGGACAGATGTTGTCCCAAGGTACTTCTAAAGTGAGCAACATCATCAGCCCTTGTAAGTACTTGTTTTGGGTGATGTAGTGGGTGAGAGATCCCAAAAATAATTGTACCCTAATCACACATTTACATTTGCCAGATGTTAGGTTCAAACCTCTTCCTAACAACCTTTACAGATGATTCTGTTACACATTTACCACATGCATCACTGACCTGACATGGCATAGGCTTCCAAACAGATACTTGTAAGGTGGATGATATCTGTAGGACTGCTAAAGTCAGGCTCTGAGATGTGTATTGGCTGTAAATAGGGACAAAATTTTTGAGGTACACACACAAACACTTGCCACAGATGAGATTCAAACCCACAGCTGTGTAGTTACTGCTACTACATTGTTCCACATTTATGGCACATACCACGGAACTCATAGGGTTAGCCCTCCTCCAAAGGTATATTTCAAGGTAGATGACAGCAGGCTTGCTGAAGTAGGGCAATGGGAGGTATAGTGGCTGTGATGGCCTCAAAAGCATTACTCTGTACACACACAGAGTTTCACAGTTGCCATGTTTGGGATTAGAACTCCTACCTAACTGCTATATCATACTATAGCATTATGCAGTTATTGCACATGTCACAGAACATACAGGACTGAGTCTTGTCCAAGGAGGTATTTCAAGGTGACTGACACCAGCAGGCTTGCTAAAGTAGGGCAATGGGAGGTGTAGTGACTGCGAATGGCCTCCAAGGCATTACTCTTTATGCACACACACACAGTTTCACAGTTGCCATGTCTGGGATTAGAACTCTTAACTAGTACATCACACTATAGCATTATGCAGTTATTGCACATGCCACAGAGCTTACAGGGCTGAATTCTGTCCAAGGATGTATTTCAAAGAGACTGGTATCAGCAGGCTTGCTAAAGTAGGGCAATGGGAGGTGTAGTGACTGTCAATGGCCTCACAAGCATTACTCTCTACAAACACGGGGTTTCACAGTTGCCATGTCTGGGATTAAAACTCCTACCTAATTAGTATATCACACTATACAATTACACAGTTATTGCATGCACCATGGCACTTACAGGGCTGAATTTTGTCCAAGGAGGTATTTCAAGGTGACTGACATCAGCAGGCTTGCTAAAGTAGGGCAATTGGAGGTGTAGTGACTGTGAATTGCCTCATAATAATTGATTCCTACACACACAAACACACATAGATTCACAGTTGTCTTGTCTGGGATTAGAACTCTTACTTAACTAGCACATGGCACTATAGCATTACTCAGATATTGCACACGCTATGGAGTTTATAGTGCTAGCCTTTATCCAAAGGTGTATTTCAATGTGAATGACATCAGCAGCCTTGCTAAAGTAGGGCAATGGGAGGAGTAGTGTCTATGAATGGCCTCAAAACCATTGATCCCTACACACACACACACACACACACACACACACACACACACACACACACACACACACACACACACACACACACACACACACACACACAGTTTCATAGTTGCCATGTCTGAGATTAGAAATCCTACCTATCTAGTACATCACACTATAGCATCTTGCAGTTATTGCACACATCACAGAGCTTATAGGGCTGGCCCTTATCCAAAGGTGTATGTCAAGGTGAATGACATCAGCAGCCTTGATAAAGTATGACAATGGGAGGTGTAGTGTCTATGAATGGCCTCAAAATCATTGATTCTTACATACCCACACACAGAGTTTCTCAGTTACCATGTCTGGTGTTAGAACTCCTACCTAGTACATCACACTATAACATTATGCAGTTATTGCACACGCTACAGAGCTTTCAAGATTAGACCTTATCCCAAGGTGTATTTCAAGGTGAATGACATCAGCAGCCTTGCTAAAGTAGGGCAATGGGAGGTGTAGTGTCTATGGATGGCCTCAAAATCATTGATACCAACACACATACAAAATTTTACAGTTGCCATATCTGGAATTAGAACTCCTACCTAACAAATACATCACACCATAACATTACACAGTTATTGCATGCACCACACAGCTTACAGGACTGAATCTTGTCCAAGGAGGTATTTCAAGGTGACTGACAGCAGCAGGCTTGCTATAGTAGGGCAATGGGAGGTGTAGTGTCTGTGAATGACCTCAAAATCATTGATCCCTACATACACAAACACACAGACTCACAGTTGCCATGTCTGGGATTGGAACTCCTACCTAACTAGTACATCACACTATAGCATTACTCAGTTATTGCACATTCCATAGAGCTTAGAGGGATGATCTTTGTCCAAAGGGGTATTTCAAGGTGACTGACATCAGCAGCTAGCTAAACTAGGGCAATGAGGAGTACAGTGTGTGAGAATGGGCCATAAACCATTCGTCTGGAAACACATACACAACACTCAGTCACACATAACTTTACATTTGACAGGACTGTGTATATGACTGCTAGATGAATAATGACTTGTACTCTCATGTTACACTCTTATCACAAGCACCACAGACACTATAGTGCTAAGCGCTACCAGAAGCAAATGTCTACAGTGATAGACATTGGCACATCTTGTGATATTGGCCAATTGAATGTGTGGTGGCTGAGACAGGCCTAATGATGGCAAGCTCTTTGTCACTGTCTGTCGCTTCCCCACATCTCTGTTTGTGTATGTTTGATCTATTATAATGTGTTGTCCTTGGATATATGTGTGTATTCCTATCTGATGCATGTGCAAAGCGTGACTTGTGTGCAATGTGGTGTGTGTGCACTGAAATCTTTGACTGACAAATATGTATAGTCCACTGTTGTTGTCAGACATGGGCTTCTTTTCTCTAAGTGTGGGAGCATGCCCAGTATGACCTTCTGTATTGAATGTGTGAATCCATTCCAGGTAGGGTGTACTCCAGTGCAGGCATTTGTGTTCTACACCTACAGCTAGCAACCTGTCTCTGCAGGATATCTGCAGATAGGGTGACAATATGGAGTCACAATGGGCAAAGGATAGTGGGATACTGTTAGCAGAGATATTCAGACATATGTACTGTTTTACACTGTGATGTATTATATCATTAACTACTGACAGATATACTTATTTGCTCGCAGTAATTTCCTGAGGAATACAAGATGAATAAAGCTGTGACCAGTACTGTGGTCTGCAGCCTACATATTCTTGCACACTCATGCCATTCTGGAGGGGGAGCTGCAGATACTTGTGATGGGCCTGTGTAGATGGTCCAGCACCTTGGTACTATGGTGGCTGAGGATTCCATGCTTGTACACCTATCAACATGACAAAATAGCCATATCTTGTTGTGTTCATACCTCTCAGATTCTCACAGGTTACCCAGAGGCAGGGCTCATATATCTGGAGAGTTCCCCTTCACATTGTGGTTTATGAGCAGGCTTGTAGCCACCCATTCATGGATTTGCAAGCAGAGATAGTATGGGCACACATCAGAGTTTCAGACTTCACACACTCCATGACATCCATGCTTCTCCCCCCCCTCTGTTATTCTATCCTCTTCCTAACATTATGCAAGTGATATCTGATAAGTATCCCTATAATTATCACTTCATCCAAGCAGTATTTAGGGGTTGGTCCACAGTTCATGCAGTAGGACATGGTGGACATGAGACTGGGATGTGTTGACATGGTCTTGCATTTGTGTTCTATGGACTGTGTTATGTCATTATTTGGGACTGCATGAGATAACATACATTGGCAGTATGGTTGAGACACAGGTCTTTGACAGAGGACTGTAGAGCATTTGGTAGTGAGGCAGGTCATCTGTAGACTGCCAGTGCATTATGTCACTGCTACAGCCCCAGGCTGCAAGCCACTGGATTCCCCTTGGGTGACAGGGTAGGTGTGCAAGGTGGTAATGGCAACAGTTTTTGTCCTTATTAATCCATTGGTGTGGATGCTGGCAGGGTGCTACTTGCAGCTACGGACACACCTGCATAGGACACCTCTTCAGCATGCTGCATTCTGTGGTTTTCCCATACAGAAGTGGGGGTCATATTGTACTCATTTCCAAGAGCAGGGATATGACCTGTGATGAACCTGTGGCTGACGGTGGGGTGAACTGAGTGCATGTGTACCATGGAGGCTTCTTGCAGCTGATTCACAGATATATGTGGGGCATTCCCCTTATGCTGGCTTGTACGGGGATGTCAGTGGTTTCTCAGTACTTCATAACTGTGCCTTTTGTGGTCTGCCAGTGTTTGTCCAGACTACATCAGTATTCAATACTACACAGATAACTAATGTGCTGCTAACCTGTATGTACAATTCCAATGGTGTGTCCATTTAACATTAACATTTTATACACTATCTGTCTAGGGTACATCCACCTGTGTACTGTGTGTATGTCTGGGCCCACATTCATGCCATGTCCATCTTTCAGATGTTGATAGATATTACATCTGAACAATTAGTATGGATTACTGCTGGATTGGGTCTTGCTGGGATGCATTGTGTTTGGCACTGCAGTTGTCAGAACTTGCCCCTGTCATCAACAGTACTGGCCATAGGCCACTGGGGCACAACCCTCCATGCCTACATGCTGACCACTTCCACACAATATACAACACACAACAGCCTAACACACAGAGCTCTGCATGTTGTACACGTGCAACAATCTAGCCTGCTAATTTGGCCAGCTCAGTTAATCTGTGCTCCACTGTTATTATACCCACATGTACATGTTACTACATTACTACATAGGATTGTGGAGGGGAGGGGACACCTGGCAACTGTAAACATTTGTTATGACCATACTGGTATTTCAGGTACTCTGTTGGCTTCCATTTCATTCTGTATTCTGACCTATCATGCAGACTAGACGCATATAAGTGTAGTACAGATCTTAGGTTTTATTGACCTACATTTCCGTTTCAGACTTCTTACCCTTCAGAACTAACATCCAACTGCCTGACCTATTGTAGTCTGTCTGTGTAGGTCTGGATGGGGGCTGTTCTCCATTGGCAACAATCAGAGGCCTTATCACAGCCTTTCTTTGTGGTCATCTACACCTGTCCTGCTGGCTGAGACTGTTGTTGGGCATGCGAGTCTCACTGTCATGCATGTGTGTGTCCTATGGACACACATTTGGCCCACCACATGTCCTGCAGTGTGATTTGTCACCTTGTCTAGTACTGCCTACTATGTTGACACAAGTATTTGTTTGGGATTTCATGCTGCCCATATAGCTGCCTACTACCTTCTGCCATCCTATTCCACCACCCAATTCCCTTGCATTCTCACATCCATACCATAGATATGACTAGCAGAATGTACTACTCCATTCAGCAATTGATAGGAAGAGTGACTTACCTTGTGGCTATGCCAGTATTGAGGATGCTACTGGAGGGCTGACTATGTTGGATGCACATAGTACACTCCCTATACATGGTTAAGCACAGGTAGTGTCATGTTTGGCATCCGTTTAACTGTATGTGCAAGTCAGAGAGAGGTGTCATTCCTTGGGTTCCTACCGTGTCAGTGTATGTGCTATGCGTTACCTCTTTGCCAAAGCCTGGGCATACTGAAAATTCCTCCTTCTGCCTACAGGGGCAGGCTCAGGTTGTTCCTCCTCCGAGTCTGTCTGTGCCTGTGTTGGCCTTGGCAATGATAGAGGGCTGTGTGGCCCTGCCCCTTGCTGTTCCTGCTGCAGCTTTTTCCACAGGATCATATTGTGTAGCATGGTGCATACAATGAAAATTTGGGTACATGTAGCTGGAGAGTACTGCAAGGCTCCACCAGATATGTCCAGGCACCGGTACCATGACATGAGCATCCCAGACACATGCTCTATTATGATTCTCATTTGTGTGTGAGCCTCGTTATGGAATTCTTGTTCGTGTGTGTGTGTGTGCATTTCTGATGGATGTCATCAGCCACGGCTCCAGTGTGTAACCAGCATCCCCCACTAGGTGGCCATATGGGATGTCCCCACTGTAAAATCTCTGGTACAGCTGCATCATATGCCAGATGTGGGAGTCATGATAGCTTCCAGGGCTGCCAGCACACACAATCATTATAATGCCCTGGGCATCACACACAACATGGAAGTTGATGGAGGGGAAGCCCTTGCTGTTTATGTAGACCCTACCCCACTCACCGGGTGGTGCTTTGATGTTGTATGTGCATGCAGTCAATAGCACCCACTACCTGAGAGTATTCTGCTATTTGGTGGAAGAGATGCATATTGCTGGTCAACACCTCACGGGTGTTGTGGAAATATATGTGCTCACTGGCATGTGCTGAAATGGCATCTAGGAACTGGTGGAGTACCCTGGATGCTGATGACTGTGAGATTCCCATGATATACCCAGTTGGCCTTTGGAAGGTACCTGTGGCTAGTATTCTTAAGCCTACACATACCTTGGTATCCACTGGGATGGGTTCCCCCTGTTGGTTCTGTGTGAGGCGTTGCCAGCACAGCTCAACAATTTGCTGTATGAGGTCCCTGTCCACCCTATAGTGCTCCACTATCTGCAGCTCATGTAGCCCCTGGTAGGTTACCCTGGGTCTGTACACTTTTCCCCTTCTCCTCACTGTGGGTTGGTCATCAGTATTCTCATACTCACCATACTCAGCCTCTTCCACATATTGATTTATGAGAGTAAAAGCAGCCCCTTTCATTTTGTTGCTTTTGTTAGGTAAAATTTCCCCATTTGTGTACACCGGTGGTGTAAAGTTTGTGGGGAAAAAACTGAGTGAAAGGTGTTTGCATAGTTTATAGTAGTGTTCTGGGCTGGGCTGGGCTGAGCTGTTGCCTGTGTAATTGGCTGATTCTGATACATTTCACCTGTGAGCTATGCTAGTTCTCCTTGATTACCTTCCTACTGCTGTTTTCCCTTCCCATTGCTTTCCTGTTTAAGCCCCGAGGCTTGCCGCACAAACCCAGTGCTCAGATGTGAACAGAGCTGCTATTTCCTGGTTTATTTATTTGTTTTTTTTGTTTAAACCCCCCCATTTAGGCAATGTAAATACTGCTATGCAGCTTCAGACACCCCCCCTTCCTTAGTTGTGTTTAGCTAAGGGCAAATACGGGCCACAGATCTCCAATAAGCTTAACAAATAAGCATGACACATCCCCTTATGAAGTCATCTAGCTCTTAGGCTTACACAATGGTATTACTGCACCTACATGGTTGGGTACAAGCTAGCACTGAGGGGAAATCTGTGAATCAGTATCATTCCCCTCATTTGCATAGAATTGACTGCTAATGCATGGTTACAAAACCGACACTCAGCCTTCCTCCTTAGCAACCACTATTCCATGGTCTTGTTGTGTTATGCATGCCATTGACTATTATGGCAAAATGATGATTTTGGTTTAAAAGCTTATTTCCAGCTTTTTTTATTATTTTCGGGACAATCCCATTTGCGCACCACTGCCCTATGCTTAAACGTCCGAAATCGGCTAAAAAAAGTTATTTTTTATAATTTTGCAAATAATTTGCATGCCTATGGCCATATATTTAGCCCTTGGCATGCTTAACCATTATAATACATGCATTATTATGAGCTGTCATTACTCTATTTTGTAGTTTGCAGAAATGTATTCAGCTACTGGCTGAATACATTTCTGCAGTCTACACTATTCCTGCACAGATGCCTGCTTGCTTCCTAGATTGCTAATGCACCTCATTTGCATGGTTTTCACCAGCAAATGAGGTAATTAGCATACAGGGGCTGTGTCCATGCAGGAATACTGCAGGAGTGCTCGTGCACGTCCCGGGAGCCAATTCCAGGATCGCACGTCAGCCATATTGCCTGCAGCAGCTCTTGCACTATTCCTGCATGCCGTGCAGAGCTTGCTGAATCCTGGGGAATGTCTTTCTCATACAGTCATGTGTCAACTCACTAATAAGCAATGTTTCTGTCTACTTTGATAACTTCCTTAAACTTTATTTACAAAATGTTGAGTTATATTCAGCATAACAATGATTTTTTGAGATAACCATATGAATGGTTACTGGAGCATAGACAGAGCTTTTTATTAACTACTGCTGATGTAAATTCCCTGTTTGCGGTGACAGCAATTGATGCTGGCTTCTAGTTAGTGAAGCAACACTTATACCACTATAGTAACTTCAATATCATAAAGATTGCTACTACTTGATTTAATGTTAAACTAATGTTGTTGTTTACCATGACACAGATGGCACTGCAATTGGTCAGTGGCAAACAAATATGTAACTTAACAGACCTAGATCATATTTAGTTTGGTTTTGTGAAGAGCAAGTCCTGTCATCTGAAACTAGTAAGCATCTTTAACACTGTTTATTTTGATCTGCCAGTGCTTTGGATGCTGTCCGCCATGATGATATTGTTAAACCAATTAGAAAAACTTAATGTAAACTGCTATGCTATCTGCTGGATTGTAAGCTGGTCATCCGACAGATCCCAGGTTGAGAAAGTTCCTGATACACTCTCTGAACATACAATTGTAACTAATGTAGTACCACAAGGATCAATACTAGGCCATTGCCTGCCTGACATTTATTTTACAGACATCCATTCCAATATGCTAGATGTGTGGTTGACCAAGTTTGCTAATGACTGCAAGCTGGCCACTGTTAATGCATTCAGCTTCTGCTACAAAACAGCTCCAGCAAAGGCTGGAATATGCACATACTGGGTTAATGAAAATGGATTTGAGTTAAATGTGAATAAGTGCAGAGAAGCAACATTCAGTAAAAAAAGACAACTGTTCACATCACAGTAGCTCATGGTACACCTGGTTGCTGCACTTACTTGAAAAAGCATGTGTTATAACTCCCACTAGCCCAATTTCCCATTTCCACATAATGCTCCCAATACTCAGTCCTATAAACTCCATAGTCCTACCAGAACCTAAACCCCAAATCTAAAACCTACACTCAGTTCCCAACCCACATCCTCAGTTCCTTACCTTAAACTTCCTCACCATCTCCCTAACCCTAAAGTTCCCAGTCAGTCCATAAACGTAAACTCCAGCCCCCTTCCTAAATGTAAATTCCCTGATCTCTTCCTAAACTTAAGACTCTCTTCCCACTCCCTAACTGTAACATTCCCCTCCCAAATCATAACCCCCCCACTCCCTCCTTAAAGCTGCTTGGCCACATTCATATTTGACCTGTGCTTCCAACAACACACAAGAAACACTAGAGTAGAGGCTGTCAACAGCAGTAGATTTACCAGTTAGTCAGTATCACCGACATATACCAAGTACCAAGTATCACAGTAACAAAACAAAGTATAAAAGAAGAATGGTATCAGCAATAAATCACACATCAAGCGTTCAAACACACAGCTCAAATAACAAAATAAAATGTCAAAATGCAGCAGCAGGTCAGTGCAGGTAAGCATCAACAGTGCAAACAAGTGCAGCATTAGTAAGTTAGATGGAGTCGGCGTTTTTATATGAATAAACTACTGAATATACTACTTTGTTGATACTCTGTTGAGCGGCTTGGTTTGTCGTGAAGTTTCCACCATTGTTCCACTGGTTTTAACTCTGGAATCAGGTATCTTATTTGAATTAACTGTTGACTCATCTACAAGCAGAAGCATGTATTTTACTGCATACGGCATGCATAATACTGTTGAATAACAAGCCTGCATGCTTGCTTTCTTTTTTATACTTTTGACTTTGATATGTTCCGCTGAACGCTTGATGTTTTATAGATACTGACTAACTGGTAAATCTATCTTTACACAGCTAGCGTATTAGTGTACCTGTGTGTTATACAGACTGCTGTTGATTGATACGCTCTACGCATACTGTGCCACCAAGCCTGCATTTCATACATTCATATTTGAGTTTAAGTATGAGCAGCAGTCAAGCTGAGCTACAAGGCACTCAAGTTCCTGGCTTTAAGATTATGGTTTTCAAGTGTTTGGCACCTGAGCACCTGTTATAAGCCCATAAAATGTTGTTCCTACCTCATATGGTTCAAATGGCAGTCCTCTTCAGGCAAACATATTCATAAGAGACCTGGTTACTTATACAATTGCCTTTCACCCAATCATCATGTTTACACTACAGGAAGAAAATACTTTGATTGGGTGCAGTTACTTTCCAAGGGACTGTCCTTAAGATACAAAGAGGTCATCCTGCCACTGTACTTATCCCTTATGAAACCCATCACTGAATGTCCCACTTTGGTATGTATAAACTGAAGCACACTGCTCAACTAGAAATGCCTCAAATGTACCATACAAAGAAAACCAAAGCCGTTAAATCCTTCAATTATCCTGATAGATTAACACAACCCTTATACTCCATAGCCTATAGGTTTCTACAAAGCATGTTTTGCTTATTAAGCTATGAAAGACACACTTTTATTTGATCTTCTGTTTCTTTGCAAAGTCAGCGGCTTTACAAACACCTGGACTAGGGACCTAAATCTACAGCAGCAAATAAATAAGACTCTTTGCTAAGACAGGCCCCTAACTCAGTGCATTCCTAACCTGCAGAGTAAGTTACCACTACAAATCAATGAAAGTACTACTTTGACTACTTTTCAAGCTAGTCTTCATGTCTGGAAGGGAAGACATGAATCTAGGATTGTCATGCAGCCCTGCTCGGTTTATGCGGTAAGCACTGTTAAGTGTTTGAAAAGAGAGACATCACTTTTAAGTGTGTCTTCTTAATGATGTTTATGGCAAAACATTCTTATGGTCTTCAGAATCACTTGCCTAATACTGCTCCTTTGTTGCTATGTAAGAGTCCATGTTGTTTTTGTTAAGTAACATGACATGCTGGATGGTTGCCTTACATATGCATTTGCATCCACTATCAAAACACTGCATATTATGTGATATTTGGTTGAACAAATGTGTTCTTAAAGTACGTGTATTGTGGAGTGTAGCCTCCCTTGTACAGTGTAAATACTAGAACATTGTGCAATCTGCAAAGCTGTGGATATTTTCAATGGTGTAGTAAAACAACTGTTTATCAAAAAATACCACATTAATATACACTGTACACATATCTGTATGATCACTATAACATAATGATGACCACTGCAGGCATGCACTCTATAGAGATATCATTTGACATTTGTACAAAATCTATGCTTCCCTTTCACACAAGACTGTTATACATGTATAAATTCTGTATGTGTGTCCTGTCAGTGATGCTGTCCTATCATTACCATACATATATGCATTCTAAGATCTTGCACACATGCTGTTCATTTGTATACATATGTAGCCATATATTCGGAAGGTACATGGATACATGTTAAATTAGTGGTATGTTAATGTCACAATGACCATGTTACTGGTACAATATACTTACTTTGTTATGTACATATGCAACCATGATAAACAATGTGCACCAAACACATGTCAATCACACCAGACACATTGCTTGTCATGGTTGCACTTGCACATGTGTGTGCATATAAGGAACCTTAGTGATGCTATTACTGTACTGTAGGACATGTTATAAATATAACAATGTAAATAGTTGGCATGTTGTCTACATGCATGTATTGCATGTGGGTGTTGTCATCTGTGCAACACATTGCACTTATAATGTATACATGGGCTATCTGCAGCATATTGCTATTTCATGGACTGTACTACACCAACAGGGACATGCATATGATCTGTATAATTTCTTTAGCTAAAACTGCTCCCCTATAATTTCTTTAGCTGTTATGTTACAGTAGTAGTACATGATGCTGGTGCTATTTCTGTAACCTGTCTACATTGCGGCTATAGCCAACTGTGGTGAATATTTGCATCAGATGTCTATAAAATATTACTCATAACAGATGGAAATATAGTTATACATACTATAGAGTTACATATATAATCACACTAATTAAGTCTGGTATTATATTATGTGCTTTATTATTACAGCTGTTATGGATTATACTGTGTCCTACAGGGTGTAATGTTTTACAATGTGGTGGCTGTAGCAGCATATCATGTATGTTGCTAGAACATGTAGTGTCTCATCACATGCAATTGTTATTGTCTTAGGTCAGTTAGCATAGTCATAGGGTATGTCTTGACAAGTAGACCAGATTGCATACAAGAGTATGCTAGCCATTACGCAGACCATTTTTTAACATGTCTTTATTCCTGATTATTGTGGAACACTATTTTTATGTTAGCTTAATGTGGCACATTTTGCCACATTTATGCCATGTATCATCTTATTTTCTGTCACGTTTAACCTATGCCTATTTATGTATATATTATTTTTCTGACTTGACTGTGATATTATGATGTACACCACACCACATTTTATACTAACAATTACAGTGTGCTCTACAGCTTTAGTCAGTAGTGTTGAAAACACTGCAACATGTTATGGTACAGAATATGGGTTTGGTCACTGTGGTCATGTTCCATGCACACACACACACACACACACACACACACACACACACACACACACACACACACACACACACACACACACACACACACACACTATATGTTCTTGACAGTGACTCACAACATTACTCTGTTTTGTCTACAGCAGACATTATGCAATAGAGTACCACTGCATGGCACTGGACATGCACACTGTGTAACCTCTGTCAGTAATATATCCTACTTCACATTCTGCAGACCAATGAGGTACAGATGTGTATGCTATACTCTCTTTTGTTATCATATGTGGCACAGATGGGTACTATGCCTACACATCATGATATCTGCAGACATTCGCATTGTTTATCCAACATACCGCATGCATCATGGACAAGTATATTGTGACTGGCACAGTGACATTGTCTGTGCTTCTATTATTGTCAATATACATCAGACTGTAATATATGTACATACTCTATGGTGCTGTCATTTTAGTGTAAATAAAGATTTAGGGATAAATGTTTGATATGCATCAACATAATTACATACTAACTGTTTCTGTCAGCTTAATTTCCCCAAGTCTAACATGATGGGAATGGACCTCATTGCTTAGTTAAACTAAGATTAAAGTTCATGAAATTAGTATTGTTTCAATCTTTGATGTTAGCCAAAAGTGCTCTTTGCAGCATCTGCAATGTGCCCAGAATTGATTCCTTCTGTAACTCATATGGAGTTACATGTATTTGTTGCATATCCAAATACAACTGCAAATTCTTTTTTTGAGACCTATTGTTCCTACTACTATTGGAACTGTGTGGCTATCCTTCTACACTGACCTCATTTCTGCCATCAAATCCTGGTATTTTATGACTTTGTGTCTCTGTATACATAAGACGGTGTAATTGCTGGGTGCTGCAATTTCAATGATCAATGCTACTTTTGTCTTCTTTTCAGTGACTGCTACGTTTGGCTTTTCTTGCATTTATTTTTTGAATTGTTGGCAATGGGTGATCCTATGTGATATAAACTTCATCATTCTCTTTACTGCTTTGTCGCTCATGTTTCCAATGCTTCCCAACTACTTAGTGTAATGTTTGCATAATTCTCAATGCAATAGTCTTGCCACATTGTTAGGTCCCCAGGTATGTAGGCCTTCTGTTATTAATGTATCACACCCAGCAACATGATGTGTGACAGTTTCCAGTTCTGTTTTACAAAACTTGTATTTGTCTGTGTCTCCCACATTTTCAATGGACTTTGTAAATCAACGTGCATGTAGTCCACTATCCTGGTATGTCAATATTTAACTTTCATCTTTTGATTTAAATTCACATTATCTTAATAATTTCTGTGTCAGATCCTGATCAACTTGACGTTATTCCAGTAATTTTCTGTACTTGCAAATAAATTAAAGAATTTTCCTCATTTCTTGCCTTCTCATTTCATACTTCTCTTCGTATTTTTTCTTTTGTTTATTGGTGCATTCAGTTGCTGCCTGATTTTGTCTTCTTCTGTTTTTATTTCTGGTCCTGTTAGACACTGATATGCTTCTGTTAAACTAAGCATGGAAGTCATCTTAGACTTAGTCTCCTTATGGTTTACAATTTTCACTATGTTTGGTCCTGGTGAAGTCAACAGATGTATATGTAGTCCTATGACTGCAGATCTGTACATGTAATCAATTAGAGGAGGCCCATACTACCTTGATCTTGATCTTCTTCTTCTTTCGGCTGCTCCCGTTAGGGGTCACCACAGTGGATCATCTGTTTTCATTTCTTCCTGTCCTCTGCATCTTGCTCTGTCACACCAAGATCCTGCATCTCCTCTCTTACCACATCCATAAACCTTATCTTAGGCCTTCCTCTTTTCCTGTTACCTGGTGGCTTCATCCTTATTATCTTTTTCCCAATATACTCTGCATCCCTCCTCAGAAGATGTCCAAACCAATGTAATCTTGCCTCTCTGGCTTTGTCTCCAAACCTTCCAACCTGAGATGACCCTCTAATATACTTATTCCTAATACCGTCCACCCTCGTCACACCCAGTCTTAACATCTTTAACTCTGCCACGTCCAGCTCTGACTCCTGCCTTTTTGTCAATGACACTGTCTGCAACCCATATAACATCACTGGTCTCACTACCCTCTTGTAGATCTTCCCTTTCTCTCTTACTGGTACTCATTTGTCACAAATCACTCCGGACACTCTTCTCCACCCACTCCATCCTGCCTGTACTCTCTTCTTCACCTCTCTTCCACACTCACCATTACTCTGAACTGTTGATCCCAAGTATTTAGACTCATCCACCTTCGCCACCTCTACTCCCTGCATCCTCACCATTCCTCTATCCTCCCTCTCATTTACACACATATATTCTGTCTTAGTCCTGCTGACCTTAATTCCTCTTCTCTCTAGAGCATATCTCCATCTCTCCAGGGTGTCCGCCACCTGTTCCCTACTCTCACTACAGATCACAATGTCATCTGCAGACATGATAGTCCACTGGGATTCCTGTCTGATCTCATCTGTCAACCTGTCCATCACCATTGCAAATAAGAAAGGGCTCAGAGCTGATCCTTGATGTAATCCCACCTCCACCTTAAATGCATCCGTCACTCCCATCACAGACCTCACAGTTGTCACACTACCCTTGTACATATCCTGTACCACTCTTATATACTTCTCCGACACTCCCGACTTCCTCATACCGTACCACAACTCCTCTCTAGGCACCCTGTCATATGCTTTCTCTGAGTCCACAAAGACACAATGCAACTCCTTCAACCTTCTCTGTACTTCTCCATCAACACTCTCAGAGCAAACATTGCATATGTAGTGCTCTTTCCTGGCATGAAACCATACTGCTGATCAGTAATCATCACCTCCCTTATTAACCTAGTTTTCGTTACTCTTTCCCATAACTTCATGCTATGACTGATCAATTTTAATCCCTCTGTAGTTACTACAACTCTGCACATCACCCTTATTCTTAAAAATTGGTACCAAAACACTTTTTTTCCATTCCTCAGGCATCGTCTCACTTTCCAAGATTTCATTAAACAATCTAGTTAAAAACCCTACTGCTGTTTCACCTAAACACCTCCATGCTTCCACAGGTATTTCATCTGGACCAACCGCCTTTCCATTCTTCATCCTCTTCATAGCTATCCTTACTTCCTCCTTGCTAATCCACTGCACTTCATGATTCACTATCCGCACATCATCCAACCTTCTCTCCCTCTCATTCTCATCATTCATCAGCTCCTCAAAGTACTCTTTCCATCTGCTCAGCAGACTCTCTTTGCTTGTGAGTACGTTTCCCTCATTATCCTTTATCACCCTTACCTGCTGCACATCTTAACTAGCTTGGTCCCTCTGTCTAGCCTATCAGTACAGGTCCTTTTCTCCCTCCTTAGTGTCCAACTTTTCATACAACTCTTCATATGCCTTAGCCTTTGCCATCTCTCTCTTTGCCATGCACCTCATTTCCTTATACTCCTGTCTACTTTCCTCATCTCTCTGACAATCCCACTTCTTCTTCACCAACCACTTTCTCTGTATACTCTCCTGTACTTCCTCATTCCACCACCAGGTCTCCTTGTCCTCCTTCCTCTTTCCAGATGTCACACCAAGCACCTTTCTAGCCATCTCCCTTACTAGCTCTGCTGTAGTTACCCAGCTATTCAGTAACTCTTCACTGCCACCCAGTGCCTGTCTTAACTCTTCCCTGAACTCCACCTCACAATTACCCTTTTTCAGTTTCCATTTGATCCTTGGTGCTTCCCTCACACCCGTCCTCCTCTTCTTGACCACCAATGTCATCATACAAACCACCATCCTATGCTGCCTAACTACACTTTCCCCTGCCACCACTTTACAGTCTCCAATCTTCTTCAGACTGGCCCTTTTTTTCATAAGATATAATCCACCTCTGTGCATCTCCCCCTACTCTTGTATGTCACCCTATGTTCTTCCCTCTTGTTAAAATATGTATTCACCACAGCCATGTCCATCCTTTTCGCAAAATCCACTACCATCTGACCTTTTGCTTTCCTTTGCTTAACACTATACCTATTCATCACTTCCTCATCCCCTCTTTTCCCTTCTCCAACATGCCCACTGAAATCTGCTCAAATCACCACTCTCTCACCCTTGGGTACAGTCATCACCACTTCATCCAACTCACTCCAAAATTTTTTCTTTCTCATCCATTGCACACCCAACTTGTGGAACATATACACTAACAACATTCATCATTACACCATCATTTTCCAGCTTCATAAACATCACTCTATCTGACACTCTTTTCACCTCCAAAACACTCTTAGCATACTGTTCCTTCAGGATAACCTCTACGCCATTTCTCCTCTGATCCACACCATGATAAAACAATTTGAACCCACCTCCGATACACCTAGCCTTGCTCCCCTTCCATCTGTTCTCTTGCACACACAATATACCAACCTTCCTTCTGTTCATCATTTCAGCTAGCTCTCTCCCTATACCAGTCATACTGCCAACATTCAAAGTTCCGAACCTCACTACCACAGTCCTAGCCTTTACCTGCCTTCGGGCATGCCTTCCCCCTCTTCTCCTCCTTTGGCCAACAGTAGCCCAATTTCCACCAGCACCCTGTTGGCCAACAGTACTGGTGGCAGTCATTGTTAACCCGGGCCTCGACCGATCCAGTATGTATATCTGTACTGTTGTCCGCATATATGATTTGGCAAAATTTTATGCCGAATGCCCTTCCTGATGCAACCCTCACCATATATCCGGGCTTGGGACCGGTACAAAGAAATGCATTGGCTTGTGCATCCCCAGTGGCTGGGTTGCCCATACCACCTTCATAATGAGGAAAATATAATCCTAGTATACACTGATTTTTAAATATCATTTGATAAACGTGTAACATTTTTCTTGTTTTCCTGTCTATCTGATCAGATACCTTTTGGGGCCAGTCAATCACCTCAAAACTGAAAGTTAGAACAGGAAAAACAAATTGGTTGATATCTGGGACTTTGTTCCTAGATGTCAGAGCTGTTTTCAGTATTAATTTTAGTCACATTTGTTCATGTATTATTGTCGATCCTTCATCAATTCCCAGAATTTTATACATTTTCTCCTGTTTAAGCTCTTTTATATCACATTCCTGTCCCAGACTGATATTTTCTTGGTGCTGCAACTTTCAAAGGCTGCTTTTGCATATTTATCAAGACCAAATTACTTTCTTATAACATCTGAGAAAGTTTTGCCCACTTGCAGTTGTACTTTCAGTTCCTCATCTGTTAAACTATACAATTTTAAATCATCCACAAAAAGATGAGAAATCTTTATTCTTTGTTGTTTTTTGAGAGCCAAGCTGTAACCATGACATAAATAGACAGCTTAATGTGTTAAAGACAAGACAAAAATGCAGTGATAACAAAGATTCACCCTGGAATATTCCCTTGGAATTTTTATCCACGTGGTAATAATTTATCCTTTATCATGGCTTAGCTGCAAAGTGGTTTGCTACTGTTTCATGGTCACTGTAATGCAATTGATCAATGTAGGGTATATATCTGTAAGCACCACTTTATTCATGAATGTTGGATGCTATCAAATGTTTTTTTTTGTAGTCTATCCATGCTATACTCAGATTCCTTCCTGTTTTACAATTCTCCATTATGACTTTATTTAAAAACAAATTATTCTTTGTTCCATGTGACTTTCTTTTGTTACCTTTTTGTTCTATTGCTATGATTGAGTTTTCTTCTAAATGACTATAAACTGTGTCAGCATAAATTCCAGTACATAGTTTATACATCATTGGAAGGCAAGTTATTGCTCTATAGTTTTTAGTATAGCTTCCAGGTTCACTCTAAAGGAGTATCATTTTTCCTGTTTTTAACCAAATTGGTGTCTGTTTGGAATGTGCATTTACATAGTTCTTACTCAGGACTAATTCTTTGTGTAAAGATGTTAATTCTTTTACTCAAAAGTTAGGTACTGCATACAGGCCAAGGGTTTTCCATTTAGGAGCATTTCTTAATTTTATTTCAATAGCCATTACTTTATCCCATTTCATATCCTGTACATTTGAACTTCTCACTGTTTCTTTTACTTCTTATATCCATTCAGCATCTTTGTTATGTTCCACAGGGTCTTCATAGTTATTTCTCCAAAATGTGTCTATTTCTTATTTTTTGGTCATGTTTCAGTTCCTTTTGTTTTGTTTCCCAATTCTCTATAAAACTTTTTGGGTCATCAATTAATTGCTTATTTTCTACTTTTCCTATATATTTATCTGCATATATTTTAAGTTTTTCTTCCTGTGCTAATGTCATTAAATTATTATTTGTAATAGTGCATGATAGATCATGGTCTGTTGTGATACTGCACATTGCTTTTATCACATCTAGCTTTCTAAGTAATTTTGTTGATCTGTTCCCTCTTCTATACTACTCTAACAGGGATACTTCTTATCTTAACTGCTTTATAGTTTTCTCTGTTCGATCCTTCCATGATGACATTCGATTTATGCTCTTCATTTCTTTATTGCTCTATGTTTTTGTGGTAAGACATTATCTGTTATTGATTTAGTTTCACAGTAATATATCCTATTTACTTCTGTTACATCACATGCATTTCTGTTAATAGTCTTTTTTTCTCAGTTTTTTTTTTATTTTTCAAATACATTTCAGTGAATCCCATAGTATTTATACATAACATCTTAAATATCTATGTACACTATTTACATTAGCCTGACAGTATAACAGATCTTAATGTATACAGTTACTTTATAAGTATGTCCAATCCATTATCAGAGTGTCTGATTAATTGTTGTATAGTGTCAATTAACGATAAGACTTTTCCCCAAGGGTGGTTGATGAATGGCTTTGGATAAATTCTTAGTTCTTTAATTCTAATTTCCAATAAAGCTGTGGTCTTCAGTAGGCTGTAGAAGTCTTCCAAAGTTGGTATTGTGTTTGTATTGCATCTTCTTGTTATACACTTCCTTGAAATTGCAAGTATAGTCTATAATAGATACATGTTTGACCTATTCAAATTAGGGCCTTTGTTCACATTTAATAATACAAGAGCTTTAGTTAAATAAAATGATTAATTAAATAAAGCTTGTAGAAAGTTATTAATGCCATTCCAAAATGGCTTAATTTTAACACAATCAAAGAAAATGTGGTTCCAATCTGCATTGTATACTTGCTCACATCTCCAACATATTCCTTTTATGGAAGAACTAATTTTATTGATTCTATCTGGGGTTAAGAATGCTCTGTGCAAGCATTTCCAATGAAAAACTTTCCAGTATTGTGTAAAGGATGTATATTTTATCGATAATAAGATATTTGTTTTAATATCTTCAGTTAACTGCATTGAGTGCCCTTTTGTTATATATTTACAATATGAGGTTTTGGGTGTTGTTTTATAGTTTATCAATTTGTTTGTTTGTGTCTTTCGGCTTTTCCCGGTTAGGGGTCGCCACAGCGGAACTCCGGTCCGCTAATGATTGGCAGTTGATTTTTATGTACTGGCTTGCCAGGCCTGATGCACAACCTTCAACAAAGGTATGCCCATTCACGCATGTCTCCACGCAGAAGATGCTCTAGCTGAGAATCGAATCGGACAGTGTTTTACTGTGAGGCGACAACGCTACCGCAGCACCACCACCACGGGTCGTTTTATATTTTATCAATATTTTGTAAAATTTTGAAATACTGTTTCCATGACAAAGTCATTATATATGTTTTCTTATATGTATTTAGTAAATTTAGGTATTTCTTTAAATGAATAATTGTTAATTATTCTACTTAAATCTTGAGAATATGACAGAATACTCTATAAAGTTAGTCAGTCCTGTTGTGGAATTTTGTATGTAGTTTTTTATTACTTGCATATCTAAAACTTTTAGTTCTTTGATACATTGGAGCCAACAAACAAATCCTTTCTATTCCCAGGAATAAATAATTTCTCTATATATTTTATGTGGAAAGTTATCTGTGACTATAAATGGTGTTAAAAAGATCAAACCAAATTTTTAAATCTATATTTGCATTAATAATTTTCCTAAATGAGTCAATGTAATAATGAATCATACACATTTTAGTGGGTTTAGTTATGTTATATTGCATACTAATACATAATATGTGCCATGGCAAATTGTTTTTATCTGTTTAAATTTTATTTGTAAATCAAATTCATTTATTGCTATTACAGTTAGTAATTCTTTCCAATTTGCAGAGTTATTTGGACTTATCCAATCTGAGATTGTTTTAGATATTGATGCTTTTATATGTGTTTCTATATCAGGAAAGTTTAATCCTCTCCATTTCCATGGTCTGATATGATGTATTAAAGCTATTGTGTTTCTTTTGGGAAACCATGAAAATTTTATTAGGCATGAATTTATTTCTTTAAGTATATTCTTTTCTGGCAACAGTTGTATCCCCAAAGCTATATATAGGATCTTGGGCAGTAAAACCATTTGTATTAAATGTAGTCTATCTTCAAATGTTATTATTATTTTGCTCCATTTTTACATAGATATTGCAATTGTATTGATGATATTATTGTAGTTTTTTGAGACTAATTCACTATTATCCTTGCATAACTCAATTCCTAGATATTTTAAGGTAGATTCTTGTTTCCCTAGGATGTGATCCCTCTTAGTCTGCAGTTCTTTTTTTATTTAAAAATAAAAAAAATAATTTTTATTTATTGAAATGGAGTCCTGAAGTAATTTGAAATTTGTCAATTAATATATCTAATTCTGCTAATGTCTCTTTTGTATTAGATAATGTTATTAATATATCATCATCAAATAGCATTACTTTAGAATTGTATTATTCATAAACATCTATTCCTTTGATTTTTATATTGTTACAAATTAAATCTGCCAATATTTCAGTAGCCAGAGCAAATAGAATCAGTGGCATGGGACCTCCTTGTTTTGTGCCTTTTGTTATACATATAGACTCAGATGTAAAAGGACCTAACTTGACATACACTAAATTATTTGTGTGTGTATATATATATATATATATATATATATATATATATATATATATATATATATATATATATTCTTTAGGAGATGAACAAAGGATGCAGGAAATTCAAATAGCATTAGGATTTTGAATAAACAGTCCCAATTTAGGGAATCAAAGGCTTTCTCTACATCTAAGCAAATTATGAGTGTTTATTTATTTTCTTCATTAACATAATCTATAAGGGAAATGATCCTTTTAATATCGTCATGTGTGTTTCTATGATATATAAATCTAGTTTGATCATTATTTATTGTTTTGGATAGTGGTATGTTTATTCTGTAAGTTAATATTGTCATAAATATCTTATAGTCATTATTTAATAATGATATAGGTCTATATGAGGTACAGAGATTTGGGGATTTTTTTTCCTTCAAGATTTGTGTGATTAAGGAATATCTCCAAGAGGGTGGTATTAAAGCTTGTGACTGAATTTCTAATAGAAAAAAGTTTATATATTTTCATAATTATGCCATCTATACCTGGAGCTTTATTATTTTTATCCTCTTTTATTGTATCTGTTATTTCTTTGTAGGATATGGATGCTAGCAGATCTAGATTTAAATTTTCTGGTATTTTTTTATATTACAATATTTTCATCTAGGTTTAATTGATCAAAATGTATATTTTCTTTTTGGAAATGTTCCATATAGTGATTTCTATAGGCATCAAGAATATCACCTATATCCAAGACATTTTCCCTTTCTTTTCATGGAAAATACTTTTAATGTTATTAGCTTTTGACTATATTTTGATTCTTGTGGATAAATTATATAGATATTTGGGAGAAGTGGCCAAGGTATTAATTTTTAGTTTTTATAAAGCTAAACTAGATTTATGTGTTAGAATTTCATTGTATTTATTGTTTAATATTTCTACTTTCTTTTTCATCTCCAAATGATATTTATTTTTTTCAGCTTTTACTGACAAAGTTTGGATTGTAGCTCTAATAATTCAGAATCCCATTCTTTGATTTTTTTATACCAAGTTAGGGTTTTACCATATATGTAAGCTTTGAATGAGTCCCATACCATTATTTTATTTATCTTTGTGATGTAATTAATATCTAAGAGGACCTGTAATTCAGATAACCAGGGTTTGAAATTTTTAATTTTAGTTATATATGCTGGAATTCTGGAGTTAAAGGTTAATGGTTTGTACCCATTTTGAAGTTTTAGTATCAATGAATTGTGGTTTGAAAAGGGCCAGGGAGTGATTGAGAAATTAATGATTTTAGAGCATAAGTCATGGGCAGCAATATTTTATCTATTCTAGTTTGGGTACCAAATGTGTGATATTGATGTGAAAACAAGAAATATTTATCTTCTTTAAATTTGAAAGTATCTACGAGATTAAATTATTCTAGCCACTTGTTTAAAGCTTTTGATACAGCAGATGTATGCAACGGTCTTTTACCTGTAATTTCAGAAATATCAAATATACAGTTAAAATCTCCTAATATTAAGTTGCCTTTATAATTATTGGAAATGAAATCCAAGTGTTTTTTAACAGTTCCTGTTCCAATGCCTGGGAACCAGTATAGATTGGCTAGGGTCCTTATTCTGTTATTATATTTAACTATTACTAATGCCATAAGGCCTTTTTTATCTTCATACTTATAAATGATTTCTGGGTTAATCACATTTGTTTTCCATAAAATTGTTACTCCTTTCCTCTTTGTCTTATAAGTGGATTGCACCAATATCATATATTCCTTAGGATTCCATTTGCAATTGTCATTTGTTTTGAAATGAGTATCTTGAAGGAAGACAATTTGTGCTGTGTTCAATTTTAAATATTTCAGTAGATTTGATCTCTTGCTAGGATTGTTTAAGCCATTGGTATTTAAAGATAATAAAGTTAAATCCAGCTTAGGTTATTTAGACTGTGTATTTTTTGTTTTATTGTAACTATTAAACATTTTCCTCTGATAAGTATAAAGTATATGTTTGATCTTTTAAAGGAAATTATCAGTTTTACACTTTAAGTGTTTACCAATAAAGTCATATTTTGGTCAGGCATATTAAAAGTGTTTTTGTGAAATAACAAATTTAAATTAATAAATGTTAACAGAACTAAGATCCTCACCAGCCATGGAAAGAAAATCATTCCTAATCTGATGTATAAATTTAAGTCCATCAGATAATCACTCATACCTTGACAATCCAGAACATCTGAGCTCCATAAATTGAATTATCATATGGAGAATGTTTGTAATAGGAATAAGCAATATTTATATTATTTTGAACAGATATAGTACTATTGTAGATTAGACAGAATTCTAATACAATAGAAATTTCTAGTTATTGTATAAGCAATTAATATTAAAATGAAAGATAGATGACAAGCAATTCAATTATAGTATATATATATATATATATATATATATATATATATATATATATATATATACATTTTAATAGGGATGTGTAAACGTTTTATATCAATTATATATATATATATATATATATATATATATATATATGTAAATGGGAAGGCAATGGGAAGGGAAAACAGCAGTAGGAAGGCAATCAAGGAGAACTAGCATAGCTGGCAGTTGAAATGTATCAGAATCAGCCAATTACACATGCAACAACACCCAGCATACTACTATAAAGTATGCAAACACCTTTCAGTCTGTTTTTTCCCACAAGCTCTACACCACCAGTGTACACAGATGGGGAAATTTTACCTGACAAAACTAACAAAATGTTAGGGGCTGCTGTCACTCTCATACATCAATATGTGCAAGAGGCTGAGGGTGGTGAGGATGTGAATGCTGATGACCATCCCACAATGAGGAAGAGGAGAAGAGTGTACAGACCCAGGGTAACCTACCAGGGGTTACATGAGCTGGAGATAGTGGAGCACTATAGGGTGGACAGGGACATTCTACACAAATTGTTGAGCTGTGCCAGCCCCACCTCACACACAGAACCAACAGAGGGGAACCCATCCCAGTGGATACCAAGGTATGTGTAGGCTTAAGAATACTAGCCACAGGTACCTTCCAAAGGTCAACTGGGGATATCATGGGGATCTCACAGGCATCAGCTTCCAGGGTACTCCACCAGTTCCTGGATGCCATGTCAGCACATGCCGGTGAGTACATATATTTCCTCAATACCTTTGAGGCATTGACCAGCAATATGCATCTCTTCCACCAAATAACATAATATAGCAATAAAATGTATTGCTAAATTTTGGATTTTTGATCATTGGTTACTTTATCCAGCATAGAGGGATTTTTTGTTCTGTTTGCAAATAACAGAATACCCTGAGGTAGTGGGTGTTATAGATTGCATGCACATACACATCAAAGCACCACCCGGCGAGCGGGGTAGGGTCTACATAAACCGGCAGGGCTTCCCCTCCATCAACTGTCAGGTCATGTGTGATGCCCAGGGCATTATCTTGAATGTTTGTGCTGGCGGTCCTGGAAGCTATCATGACTCCCACATCTGGCATATGACAGCTGTACCAGTCATTTGCCATAGGGGGCATCCTATATGGCCACCTAGTGGGGGATGCACCTGAACAAAAACTCAATAATGAGACACACGCACAAACCAGAATCTTAATATAGCGTGCGTTTGGGATGCTCAAGTAATGGTTCTGCTGCCTGGACATATCTGGTGGAGCCTTGCAGTACTCTTCAGCAACATGTACACTAATGTTCATAGTATGTGCCATGCTACACAATATGATCCTGCAGAAACAGCTGCAGCAGGAACAGCATGGGGCAAGGCCACACAACCCCCACCATTGCCAAGGCCATCACAGGCACAGAGTGACTCAGAGGAGGAATTACCTAAACCTGCCCATGTAGGTAGAAGGAAGCATGCCCAGTATGCCCAGGCATTGACAAAGAGGCAATGCATAGCACATACACAGACACAGTAGGGACCCAGGGAATGACACCTCTCTCTGACTCACACATACAGTAAAAGGATGTCAAACATGATACTACCTGTGCTTTACCATGTATAGGGAGTGTACTATGTGCATCCAACATAGCTCTCCAGCACCATCCTCAATACTGGCCCAGCCACAAGGTAAGTCACTCTTCCTATCAATGACTGAATGGAGTAGTATGTTGTGATAGTTGTATCTATGGTATGGACACAAGCATGCAAGGGAATTGGGTGGCTGAATGGGATGGCAGCAGATAATGGACACCTATATGGGCAGCATGACATCCATAACAAATACTGGTGTCAACATACTAGGCAGTACTAGACAAGGTGACAAATCCCACTGCAGTACATGTGGTGGCCCAAATGTGTGTCCATAGGACACACACATACATGTCAGTATGGCTCACATACCCACCACCAGCCTCAGCCAGCAGGACAGGTGTAGATGACCATAAAGAAAGGCTGGGCTAAGGCCTCCAATTGATGGCGATGATGAACAGTCCCCTCCAGACCTACACAGACAGACTACAACAGGTCTGGCAGTTGTATGTTAGTTCTGAAGGGTAAGAAGTCTGAAACTGAAATGAAGGTCAATAAAACCTAAGACCTGTACTCCACTGATATGCCTCTAGTCTGCATGATAGTTCAGAATACAATATGAAATGGAAGCCAACAGAGTACTTGAAATACCAGTACAGTCATAGAAAATGTTTAAAGTCATCAGGTGTGCCCCACCCCACAATCCTATGTAGAAATGCAGTAACATGTAAGTGTGAGGAGTAATATCAGTGGAGCACAGATTACCAGAGCTGGCCCAATCTACAGGATAGATTGTTGCATGTGTACAATATGCAGGGGTCTGTGTGTTAGGTTGTTGTGTGTTTAATATTGTCTGGAAGTGGTCAGCATGTAGTCATGGAGGGTTGTGTCTTGGTGGCCTATGGGCAGTACTGTAGTTAACAGGACCATGTTCCAACAACTGCAGTGCCAATCACAATGCTTCTCAGCAATACCCATGTCAGCAGTCATCCATACTCACTGTCCAGATGTCAATATCTGTCACCATCTGAAAGATGGATATTCCATGAATGTGGGCCCATACATACACACAGTACACAGGTGGAAGTACTCTAGACAGAGTGCATAATATGTAACTGTCAACTGCACACAACTTTGGAATTGTACATACAGGTTAGCAGCACATTCGTTGTCTGTCTAGTATAGAATACTGATGTAGTCTGGCCAATTACTGGCAGAGCACAAAAGGTACAGTTATGAATTAATGAGAGATTGCCTATGTCCCCGCACAAGGCAGCATAAGAAGAATGTCCCAGGTATATCTGTAAGTCAGCTGCAAGTAGCTTCTATGTCACACATGCACTCAGCTCACCCCACCATCAGCCACAGGTTTATCACAGGTCATATCCTTGCTGCTTGGAATGAGTACAGTATGACCCTACTTCTGTATGGGAATACCCACAGAATGCAGCATGCTGAAGAGGTGTCCTATGCAGGTGTGTCACTAGCTGTAAGCAGCACCCTGCCTGCATCCAGACCAATGCATCAATATGGACATGAACTATTGCCGTTAACACCTCCCACACTTACCCTGTCACCCCAGGGGAATCCACTGTCTCGCAGCCTGCGAATATAGGAGTGACAGAATGCAGTGGCCTGCTACAGATGGCCTGCATCACTACCAAATGGCCTACAGTCCTCTGTCAAAGGCCTTTTCCTCACCCATAGTGCCAATGTATGGCATCTCATGAGGTCCCAACTAACAACCTAATACAGTCAACAGAATATAAATGCAAGGCCATGTCAAAAAATCCCAGTAGAATGCCCCCCATGTCCTACTCCATGAACTGTGGACCAATCTATAAATACCGCTGGGATGAAGGGCCAACTATAAGGATACTTCTCAGATACCGCTCACATAATGTTAGGAAGAGGATAGAATAAAAGACTGGGCGGTGTAGAAGCATGGATGTCATGGAGTGTGTGAAGTCTGAAAGTCTGATGTGTGCCCATACTACCCCTGCCTGCAAACCCAGTAATGGGTCCGTACAAACCTGCTCATAAACCACAATGTGAAGGGGAACTCACCAGATATATGAGCTCTGTCTCTGGGTAACCTGGATGAATCTGTATAGCTGATCGGTATGCTCACAGCAGGATATGGCCATTCTATTAAGTCAATATATGTACAAGAAGGGGATCCTCAGTCACCATAGTACCTAGGTGCTGGGCCATTTACACAGACCTATCAGTAAGTGTCTGCAGCTACCCCTCCAGAATGGCAAGAGTGTGCAAGAATGTGTAAGCTTCAGACCACAATACTGGACTCAGCTTCATTTATTTTGTATTTCCCAGGAAATAACTGTGAGCAAATAATTATATCTGTCAGTAGTTGATGACATAATACATCACAGTGTAAAACAGTACATATGTCTAAATATCTCTGCTAACACCAACCATGTAACACAAGCAGCACAGACACAGCAATAGTTACAGTATCCCCCTGTCACCCATTTTGACTCCATATTGTCAACCGATCTACATATATCCTGCAGAAACAGGTTGCTAGCTGCAGGTATAGAACACCAAACCCTGGACTGGAGTACAATCCTACCTGGAATGGATTCACACACTCACTACAGAAGGTCTCACTGGGCATGCTGCTACACTTATAGAAATGAAGCCCATGTCTGACAACACAGTGGACTATACATATCTGTCATTCGCAGATGTCTGTGGACACACACCAAATTGTACACCATTTATGCTTCATACACACATTGGATAGGAATACTCACACATATCCAAGGCCATCACACTATAATATGTCAAACATACACACAGAGATGTGGGGAAGAGAGAGACAGACAGTGACAGAGAGAATTCTATCATGAGGCCTGTCCCACCCACTACACATCTAGTTGGCTGATATCAATAACTGTAGACATTCTTTCTGGTAGCCCTCAGCCCTATAGTGTCTGTGGTGCTTGTGATAACTGTGTAACATGATAGTACAAATCAGTATTCAGTAGCATTTGTATACTCAGTCATGTCAAATGTAAAGTTGTGTATTTCCAGAGGAATGATTTATGGCCCATTCACACACACTGCACTTCCCATTGCCCATGTTAGCACTCCTGCTGATGTCAGTCACCTTGAAATAACCCTTTTGCCAACTCTCAGCCCTGTAAACTACGTGGCACTCATGATAAGTGTGTAATACTGTAGTGTTGCAAGCTAGTTAGGTAGGAGCTCTAATCCCAGACATGGTAAATATTAAACTGTATGTGTGTGTGTGTGTGTGTGTGTGTGTGTGTGTGTGTGTGTGTGTGTGTGTGTGGAGGTGAATGATTTTGAGGTCATTCACACTCGCTTCACCTCCCATTGCCCATGTTAGCACTCCTGCTGATGTCAGTCACCTTGAAATAACCCTTTTGCCAACTCTCAGCCCTGTAAACTACGTGGCACTCATGATAAGTGTGTAATACTGTAGTGTTGCAAACTAATTAGGTAGGCGTTCTAATCCCAGACATGGTAACTGTTAAAGTGTGTATGTGTGTGTAGAGGTGAATGCTTTTGAGCCCATTCACACTCACTACACCTCCCATAGCCCTACTTTAGCATGCCTGCTGATGTCAGTGCCCTTGAAATAACCCTTTGGCCAAATCTCAACCCTATAAGCTATGTTGCACTCGCAATAAGTGTGTAATACTGTAGTATAACAAACTAATTAGGTAAGAGTTGTAATCCCAGATATAGCAACTGTTAAACTGTGTGCGTGTGTGGAGTAAGAGTTGTAATCCCAGATATAGCAACTGTTAAACTGTGTGCGTGTGTGGAGGGGAATGACTTTGAGGCCATTCACACTCACTACACCTCTCATTACCCTACTTTAGCATACCTGCTGATGTCAGTCACCTTGAAATAACACTTCGGCCGGATTTCAGCCTTATCAGCTGTGTGGTGTTAATAATAATTGTGTAATACTGTAGTGTAGCAAACTAGTTAGGTAGGAGTTCCAATCCCAGACATGGCAACTGTTAAACTGTGTGCATGTCTGGAGGTGAATGATTTTGAGGCCATTTACACTCACTATACCTCCCATTTCCCTACTTTAGCATGCCTGCTGATGTCAGTCATCTTGAAATAACTATTTGGCCAAGTTGTAGCCCTATAAGCTATGTGCTGCTTGTGATAAGTGTGTATTATTGTAGTGTAGCAAACTACACTACAATATTACACACTTATCGCAAGCACCATGTAGTAGTGTAGTGTAGTAAACTAGTTAGGTAGGAGTTCTAATCCCAGGCATAGCATCTGTGTGTGTGTGTGTGTGTGTGTGTGTGTGTGTGTGTGTGTGTGTGTGTGTGTGTGTGTGTGTGTGTGTGTGTGTGTGTGCACAGAGGTGAATGCTTTTGAGGCCATTCACCCTCACTACACCTCCCATTGCCCTACTTTAGCACACCTGCTGATGTCAGTCACCTTGAAATAACCCTTTGGCTAAACCTCAGCCCTATAAGCTATGTGGCGCTCATGGTAACTGGGTAATACTGTAGTGTAGCAAACTAGACAGGTAGGAGTTCAAAGCTTGGTCCTGGCAATTGTGATAATGTGTGTGTTTTTGTAAGACAGTGGGTGTCTTTGTAAACACCTGATTTTCTGGACATTCACACTTACTACACTTCACTTACCTCTTCTTTAGCACTGCGGCTGATGTCACTCACCTTCAAAGATACCTTTGGACACCTTTCCAACAAGTAAGTTCCATGGCACTTATGATAACTGTGTAATACCTTAGTATAGAAAACTAGTTAAGTAGGGATTCTAATCCTGATCCTGGCAACAGTGATAATGTGTGTGTTTGTGTGTGAGAGAGTGTCTGTATTTTTGTTGACACCTGATTTTGTGGACATTCACACTTACTGCACTTCCATCAACCCTCTTTCAGCACTGCTGCTGATGTCACTCACCTTCAAATATACCTTTGGACAGCTTTCAAGCAGACAAGGTCCATGGAGCTTGTGATAACTTCATAATGTAAGAAACTAGTTAAGTAGGGGTTCTAATCCTGGTCCTGGCAACAGTGATAATGTGTGTGTTTGTGTAAGAGAGTGTGTGTGTTTTTGTTGACACCTGATTTTGTGGACATTCACACTTACTATACTTCCCTTACCCCTCCTTTAGTACTGCTGCTGATGCCACTCACCTTCAAAGATAACTTTGGACAGCTTCATGGCACTTGCAATAAATGCGTAACACTATAATAGCAATACATAGCTAGGTAGGGGTTCAAAACTCAGTACTGGCAAGTGTGTGTGTGTGTGTGTGTGTGTGTGTGTGTGTGTGTGTGTGTGTGTGTGTGTGTGTGTGCATGCGCATGTGTGTGTGTGTGTGTGTGTGTATGTGTGTGTGTGTGTGTGTGTGTGTGTGTGTGTGTGTGTGTGTGTGTGTGTGTGTGTGTGTGTGGAGGTGAATGATTTTGAGGTCATTCACACTCGCTTCACCTCCCATTGCCCCATTTAGCATGTCTGCTGATGTCAGTCACCTTGAAATAACCCTTTGGCCAAATCTCAGCCCTATAAGCTATGTGGCCCTCGTGATGAGTGTATAATATTGCAGTGTAGCAAACTAATTAGGTAGGCGTTCTAATCCCAGACATGGTAACTGTTAAAGTGTGTATGTGTGTGTGGAGGTGAATGCTTTTGAGGCCATTCACACTCACTACACCTCCCATAGCCCTACTTTAGCATGCCTGCTGATGTCAGTCCCCTTGAAATAACCCTTTGGCCAAATCTCAGCCCTATAAGCTATGTTGCACTCGCAGTAAGTGTGTAATACTGTAGTATAACAAACTAGTTAGGTAGGAGTTGTAATCCCAGACATGGCAACTGTTAAACTGTGTGTGTGTGTGGAGGTGAATGACTTTGAGGCCATTCACACTCACTACACCTCTCATTACCCTACTTTAGCATGCCTGCTGATGTCAGTCACCTTGAAATAACACTTTGGCCGGATTTCAGCCTTATGAGCTGTGTGGTGCTCATAATAATTGTGTAATACTGTAGTGTAGCAAACTAGTTAGGTAGGAGTTCTAATCCCAGACATGGCAACTGTTAAACTGTGTGCATGTCTGGAGGTGAGTGATTTTGAGGCCATTTACACTCACTATACCTCCCATTTCCCTACTTTAGCATGCCTGCTGATGTCAGTCATCTTGAAATAACTCTTTGGCCAAGTTGCAGCCCTATAAGCTATGTGGTGCTTGTGATAAGTGTGTAATATTGTAGTGTAGTAAACTACACTGCAATATTACACACTTATCGCAAGCACCAAGTAGTCATGTAGTGTAGTAAACTAGTTAGGTAGGAGTTCTAATCCCAGGCATAGCATCTGTGTTTGTGTGTGTGTGTGTGTGTGTGTGTGTGTGTGTGTGTGTGTGTGTGTGTGTGTGTGTGTGTGGAGGTGAATGATTTTGAGGCCATTCACGCTCACTACACCTCCCATTGCACTACTTTAGCACACCTGCTGATGTCAGTCACCTTGAAATAACCCTTTGGCTAAACCTCAGCCCTATAAGCTATGTGGCGCTCGTGGTAACTGTGTAATACTGTAGTGTAGCAAACTAGTCAGGTAGGAGTTCAAAGCTTGGTCCTGGCAATTGTGATAATGTGTGTGCTTTTGTAAGACAGTGGGTGTCTTTGTTGACACCTGATTTTCTGGACATTCACACTTACTACACTTCGCTTACCTCTTCTTTAGCACTGCTGCTGATGTCACTCACCTTCAAAGATACCTTTGGACACTTTTCCAACAAGTAAGTTCATGGCGCTTATGATATCTGCATTATACCATAGTATAGCAAACTAGTTAAGTAGGGATTCTAATCCTGATCCTGGCAACAGTGATAATGTATGTGTTTGTGTGTGAGAGAGTGTCTGTGTTTTTGTTGACACCTGATTTTGTGGACATTCACACTTACTGCACTTCCCTCAACCCTCTTTTAGCACTGCTGCTGATGTCACTCACCTTCAAATATACCTTTGGACAGCTTTCAAACATACAAGCTCCATGGTGCTTCTGATAACTTCATAATGTAAGAAACTAGTTAAGTAGGGGTTCTAATCCTGGTCCTGGCAACAGTGATAATGTGTGTGTTTGTATAAGAGAGTGTGTGTGTGTTTTTGTTGACACCTGAATTTGTGGACATTCACACTTACTACACTTCCCTTACCCCTCCTTTAGTACTGCTGCTGATGTCACTCACCTTCAAAGATAACTTTGGACAGCTTCATGGCACTTGCAATAAATGTGTAACACTATAATAGCAATACATAGCTAGGTAGGGGTTCAAAACTCAGTACTGGCAAGTGTGTGTGTGTGTGTGTGTGTGTGTGTGTGTGTGTGTGTGTGTGTGTGTGTGTGTGTGTGTGTGTGTGTGTGTGTGTGTGTGTGTGTGTGTGTGTGTGAGTGTGTCTGTGTGTGCGTCATCAGTATCCTATGTGGGTGTTGGGGTGATTGTGTAATAGGATCCACTGTGGTGCGGGTTTTGCTACATTTTTTTACTGAGGACCTATATGTCTCGATGTCCACATTACAAGGCCAACAGTTGTCAAACACTGTAGAGGTCATAGACAATCCAAGCCATAAATGTCTACTGCCATGTGCAATGACTATGTGACAGTGTGGATTAGTGAACAATACAGGCAACCATTATAATACCCAGAGACCACTCTCCACCTATGGATCATACACAAACATGATTGGCTCTTTCTCTCTTCCTTTCTTTCTCTCTCTTTGTCACTCTCTCTCTCTCTCTCCCTCTCTGGTAGATGTGGAAAATGCATCTGATTTGCATAGGCAGCAGCTTGACTTTTGTAGGTAATGCTCATGATCAGCTGATGCCCTGTGCACAAAGTGGAGTCCCCCACTTGGTTAATTGCATGTGGAACAGCTGTGGTATCATTCCTACAGCCAAGTGCATGAAAATACACTCCTATAACTAAGCACTTCATGTGGGTGTTGGGTCTTTTCCTTCACTGTGAGCAGGACTTCATGTGGGTGTCTGAGAAACAGCATCACAGAGGGTAGTGGGAAATACCTCTTACAACGAACACTGCGGAGACAGGCCAACAAACTGGAGGGGGATGTTTCAGACATGTGGACAGAATGTAAGTATTGCTGTTCTACATTTGAAGTAATGTTGGTTTAACAGGGTTTGTGTGGATATTGCTGTTCTGCATGATTTAAAGTCTGGCATGACAGTGTTGTATGGTTGAGAAAACTCTCATCTGTAGGGCTAGCTGCAGACTGGCCAGAGTTTGGAGTCTTACATGTGGTGCGTTACTCACACATTTTCTGTCTTTATAAGTGCAGTAGCATACTCTAATGATTGCAATCAGTAAATGGTAACATCCATGTGTGTTACTGACTTCATATCCCTCAGAAGAGATATGTCACAACAAACCCTGTTACACCAGCAATTTTCTCAGTTTATCACAGCAATATGTCAATATTGGCCCTGTGTTTGTGCCTCTGTCCCCGAGGCTGTCACCCTTTGTCCATATGTCATGCAGTAAGAGGTGGATATGTACAGTATATCATTATTTACTGACATCATTCCTGATATCAAGCCAATGATATATCAGACTGCCAGACAGGTTATGTATAGGAGGCCTTATATTTGAGGTCAAAACCTGGACATTCTGTTATAGTCTGTACAGTAGTGAGGTCTGTGTACTTATGGTGATTGTTGACAGAATGTCAGTATTGTGTAACAGTGTATTGTGAATATGTTAATTGGCCTGTGTACAGACTGGAGTAGATGTCAGTGTTCTTGGTCCTGTTCTGTTTGATGTTGTATGCTGTTCCAATTTCTGGTACCCTATCAGCTTATACGTTTGTAGGGCCAGACTGAGACATATCCCATACCACAGTCAGGCATCAGACTACACTGTGAATTGGGCCAGTATATCTAGGGTAAGTGTGTGACTGGCAAATATGATGATGGGTTTTGTTCACACAATCCATATACTGTACTATTAATTAGACTTACCATAATGTGACTGTGTTGAGATTGGTTGTGGGTATGCACTTTCACACTGGTATCTGTTACTCCATGCTGTTACATGCCTGTAGTGCCTGCTATATTTGCAATTACATGTGTATTCCCCCATAGGTAAATTGGGCTAGTGTTGTGGCAGTCTGCCTGTAGTTTAGACAGTGCTTGGTGACATGCCTAGTAGTATATTCACCATAGTGTGATCTTATGTCCAGATATTTGTCAGATGTACTGTTGCCTGGCCACCATACATGTTGTGTATTTCTGACAAAGAAGTGGGATGCTGTGAAGATGTATGTCACAAACTAGTGGGAAGTATGTGGGCTTGGGACCTCTGCTCCTTCAGTTAATAGGTCTTAGAATAGACAGGAGGGTGTAAATGCATCAATTGGGTGAGCTTATCTACTCCAGTATTTGTTGTATATCCCCATTTTCATGGCTTTAAACATCCCCTCTGTCAGGCTTGGTCCACATTTCTTGCACTAAGGAGTTATGTGTATACCTATCGACTGACCAGATTGTTTCAGACTGTCCACCTTTATTGCTCATATTTCTGCTGTATTCCACAGGATCATTACTGTGATTTCTGTGATATTTCACTATGATGATTTTATGATGTCTGTCAGTAACTGATGGCTAATAATGTCAGTTTTCAAAAGAGCCTTCCTTCACAACATGCATGTTGACACAACACCTGTTACTGTAGCAACAGTCTACATTTATAACTGCAATACTTACATTACGTTCCCTTGCACTAAGAGGTTGAGATTTATGGTGCTGAGCTATGACTCCACTACATGTTATGGGCATATTTTTTATATATATATATATATATATATATATATATATATATATATATATACATATCTACATATGTATAGATAATCTATATCCTTATGTGTAAACATAAGTGTTGTATATACCTTCTCATATGTATCCCACTATATTGTGTATATTTAGATATAAAAAACATGACTGATTCAACACTATTTTCACTAACAAGTAGTAAACAAATGTAGTAGTCAAAGCAGTTGTTCACTACTATTCAGTATGTGTACTGAATGATATATCTGAAAAAGCAACAGACATTTTTACAGCTCAGATGGCATATTCGTTAAGTGCTGTGACTATAGTCTAGAGGGCCCTGGGTTCAAGACCTGCAAGGGCTGTTTATTTTGTTGCTAGGCAGAACAAGGACTGTTGGATATAAAGTGGTTAAGGCAGTTTTGAGCAGCTAATATATGGTTAAACGAATAGACACTTACACCATGTAGGCTTTGCTTACCAGTGTGCAAATCTGCTTAGCATTTACATTTAAGCAATGCTTACACCTGCTAAGTGAGCTCAGCCCTGTTAACCAGTGATTACATTCTAGTCTAATAAAATAGCCGGATAATGACATCTTTGATAAGTGTATTTAATTCCATTTATACAACATGCTTTTATGTGCTGTCATTACAGTAGCAAGGGGTGTGAGTATACTGTATGGGACACCTGAGTATACATAGATAATACCACAATCTTTTCTCTTTGTATGTGTTTCGTACTTGGGTAGTATCCCAGGTTAGATGCAGTCACACTTGCATGCATTGTATCATTATGGTACTACTTTTAACAGTGCTTTTTCAAGTAAGAGTAGATTGCAGATTGTAGTACTGGAACCATACACCCCTAGATACAAAGCTGGACTCTGAGTACTGACTATCGTGTTCTTGGTGTTTGATCTGTATGTTTTTAAGTATTTCCTATTGGATATTGATCTGATATGTTGATATTAACTGTAGACTACCATGTTTTTAGGACATGTCATTGAGGACTGCTGTCAGGTAGTAATAGCATAACTATCAGTTTCAGACATCTCTCTGTCCAAACATTCATCCTAATACATAACCTGTTGGCTAGCTACTTTCTGTGTGTCCTCTTTACAGATGTGCTGATATCAGGTACTCATCCTGGCTGCTTACAAGCAATCTCTGATTGACTGACACTGACATGTCTGCCCAGCTGTGTTATGAATGCCACAGCTAGGAACCCCCACTCTGTATGCACCACATGCCATGAATACCTCAACCAGACTACCACAGTCAACAGAACATGTTTAGGTACAGGTCCCTAACCAAGACACTGGCCATGTTTTGCAATATATGTTGCATAAATGTTAGTTGTAGTACCTCACTGGCCCTCTTCAAGACAAAATGGGATGAGTGGATGTTGAATTTAACTATCACCCTGGGGATCACTCAACTGGCATCAGTTGATAGATGGCCTGCTGACAAATGTCAGGTGGCATGATACCAGTTTAGTCACATGCCCTACTTTTCTCATGTCTCTGTGGACATTAGGCTGATGCACACCTAGGAACACCTGCACCTATGGACCTCAGTACTGACAAATGTGTCTGTGTGCATGACTGAATATAACAGAGTCTGTGTGTTTGTAAACTTGTAGTTGAAAATACTCTGAGGGCCTTCTCACCCACTACACCCTCCATTGCTATACTTGGAAAGGGCTGCTGCTGTAATTCACATTAAATGTACCTTGTGACACTCTTCACCCTATGGGCTACCTGGAGCTTGCAGTACCAGCATAACACTGTTCTAAAAATGGGTAGATAGATGTGGGTTACCCTCTGTCCTGGCAAATGTGAGTGTGTGTGTGTGTGTGTGTGTGTGTGTGTGTGTGTGTGTGTGTGTGTGTGTGTGTGTGTGTGTGTGTGTGTGTGTGTGCAACTGTGTGTGTGTGTGCATATTTGTAGGAGACAGCATTCTGAGGCCACATTCTCCAAATACACTAAACCTTGCCATACTTTATAAGGGATGGTGATGTTGCTGACATTAGGAAAGCCATGACAAAACTCTCACCCTACTATCCCTGTGGCATGTGCAATAAATGCATAGCCCTGTAGTAGCAATAATTAGATAGACAAGAGTTTGTATTGCAGTCCTAGTCAATGTGCGACTGTGGGTTAGTCAGAGCATTATCATGGGTTTCAGTTTGTACAATATCCAATGTGGGGTGGGGGTGCTGGGTATACTGTCTTTACACCATGGTACCCGCAGTACATGTCCCAAGGTCCACTGTATGAGGACTGCTGTCACCATCAATCATACAGGTAATTGATGACACTATCCAGCCCAATGATGCATGTGCTGTGTGCAAAAATTTGGCAACAGTATGGACTCACTGACAAGGTAGTCAGCACTGCTAAACCCAGGTCTGTCAAATGTGTATATGACTGTATGCGTTTGTCAATGTGTATATGACAGTATGTTATACTATGTATTGTCCATTAACACCCAGTACATCCCCATTACCATACTGTACAAGGCCTGGTGATGTTGTTCACTTTACAGGAAGCTCAGGACACACCTCACCCTATAAGCTCTGTGGTGTGTGCAATTAAGGCCAAACACATTAGTAGCAATAAGTACCTAGGTAGGAGTTCTACTCTCAGTGTTGCCAAGTAAGTGTGTGTGTATGTGAAGGGATCTACTTCAGTTTGCAGAAAATATATTTCTCAGGAGATCATTTGTCTGAGAACTAACTGGCAAAAGGTAACATTTCAAAGTGATAATCTTGTGGAAATCTATTCCATCAGTGGCAGATGTGTAAATGCCCTCTTCCCCACAGTAAAGCTGTACAGCGATACTGGAGTTGGTATATATAGTTGGGTGTGGTTGTTGTTGGCACAGCCACCCACATTGGAGTTATTGTTGTGCATATTCCCCCGCTTAGTTTGCTGTTCTACTGTACAGTTTATGTTAAGAGGTTAAGTAGTTGTTAATCACACTGTGTGGTTCTACACCACCACACACCCTCCAAAGTGGGGGTCTGTGCCCCCCACACCAGCGCATCTATGTTTACCAAATCCAGGATTGAACTACATTGGGGAAGAGGACATATAGCCTACCAGCACCATTTTCAATGACATTAAACTGGTGGACTGATATTTACTGATGTGATGTTTTGGCAATTTGGTCTTGGTTGAATTACATAGGCCAAAATGAGTTCTCTGCAAAATGAAGGACATTCATGTGAACAGTATTCTCTGTGTATTGCATCAACACAAAATCCTGTGTGTGTGTGTGTGTGTGTGTGTTATTTACAAACATTTGGTGTGTGCCACCCAGTACACTTACCATTGTCCACTGCAGAAGAGCTGGTTACATCAGCCATCATGCACTCACTTGTATACACCCTTCAGACCTATCAGCCATGTGGCACATGCAGCAACTGATATACAGACCTGTTACTTGTGTTCAGCTGTACCAGGGATATGACACAGTCAATGTGTCACCACAGTGCCACACCCCTTGTAGGAAAGGGCAGCAGACCAACATCCTCCTGACACACCTAGAACACAAACAGAATACATTATGGAGACCACAATAAGTCAGTGTTAATAACATCTATAATGCATCATGGCTGGACAGCTACACACCCTGACATGTAAGCATTAAACATTCCAGCTGAGAACATGTTAAACAGCATTACATTGCTAAACTTTAGTACACTCACCCTGTGCATCAGAACCATATTAGCATGTCCCTGAATCGATGGTATGGATGACAGAGATATGGCACAGGTATCATCATATGCACAGGGTGTGGTGTGGGTTTGCCAGTGGCCTAGGCTGAGCCATTTGGTTGACATCATGTGTGTGGATTATGGGGTTCTTTATTAAATGGCCTGTGCAGACGTGGTGTGTGTAGGTATGGAGGTGCCCTAGCTGTGTTGGTGATATGTGTGTGTATGTATGCACACAGTTCTGCCATGTGGCTGCCTTATACAGGTGCATGTTGGACAGCTGCGGACCATACATGGCAGGGTGTACAGTTCACCGTGTCTGGCCACGGACATGGGAACTGCGCCTGACAGGGGTTGCACAGGCTCGACCAGGCAGAAACCAAGATATAGTACTCTCCCCTGATGATGACATTTGCCTGCTGGATCCTCATCCCTGTTGGGACAAGCCAGGACCACCTGCTCATGGCTGCTGTGTTGTGGTGTGGACAACACCCCCCTGCAGTTATGGTGCTGGTACTGCCACTACGGGAGCAGCCGTGAGATGTTGCACATCCATGTAGTCCTCCACCTGTTGCTGACCTATGTCCATGTGACTGGCACCCTACTCCCACCATATGCTCTACCACAGATACCACACGGTTGAGGATTCCCACCATCTCACCCAACCGTCTATCCATAACCTCTGCAAAATAACGGCGGGCATCTGCAAGATTACGGATGTAGTCAATACAGCAGGAAGAGTAGCCCTCTGCAGCCTCAGACTATCTCTGGTGTAAAGTTCCATATGTGCCTGTGCCACCATGAGAGCCCAAAACATGCGTCTGGTGACACCTGCTGTGGCACTTCTGCCAGGGGCATGATGGCCAGCAGCCCTGCTATGAGCACCCCTGTTCATCTGCTTGTGTGGAACCTCACCAGTCATACAGCTATGGCTGCTGTGTACAAACATACTTGCCATAGTCATGACACTTTCCTGTCCCATGGCACCACCTGCCAACTGTCCCTCATCTATGGCCACTGGTGATGGGTTATGTATGGGCATTGTGACTATGTGTGGGGATGGGGTGGATAAAAGTGGTATGTCAACCAATGGCACATATTCAGCCCCTGACAACCATGCCTGTGCCTCACTATGCCTATCATCATTGTCAGAGTCTGTATGGACACTAACATCAGTTTGCCTGCAGGAAGGACCCTGACCCACCTTGCCACCTTTGAGGGGCAGACAAGAAATGCAAATTAAGATCTGTACGTTATGATTTACTTCTACACACACACACACATGCACACATGCACATGCGCACACATGCACACACACACACACACACACACACACACACACACACACACACACACACACACACACACACACACACACACACACACACACACACTTACAGGTGAGGTGGCATAAAGCTATCACACAGACCTCCCATTACCCAACAGCCAACATGCATGACATGCCACTCAACAGAATGCACTGTAGTCATACTCAATCCTTGTTACCAACATTATACATCTCTGTGTTGCATGAGTTGTGTTAGCAGGTGATGCCTATTCCCCTGGAACACACTGCACCCATGTATCCAGTATTGCTGTGCACCTGTCAAGCACACTGGCATGTAATGTGCACCATACCTCACAAGTGTACACACCATTGCTGAATGTGTATATGTGTGGCAGGTATGTTTGCTCTGGTGCTCACAGACCCTATGTGTTTGTCTGACACATAACCGGGATGATATGAGGACTGATATCAATAATTAATGCCTGACCTTTGATTTGCAGAGCTCCTCATCATCAGTGTATGTATGTGCAATAAAATCAGGTTACACTTACAACCTTCAAAGCTTAACATGGATATCAGGAGTGTACACACCCTTGTTGACATGCCAGCCTCTTCTATGATATGCAATGGGGGCACAATACTGCATTTGTTAACATTACACACACCTGATATGTGACATATGACCTGTGCAATCCAGTGCAGTATCAGACAAATGTGTTAGTCATGCAGATGCTGAATGAAATGCATACAATATGTGGGTTGCATAAGTGTGCACACCCTTAACATGATGGTTTGTTGAAGTACCTGTTAAGTGAACTACTGCAGTCACTATTCCTGGAAGGGGTATACTAGCATGGCCCATCTTCACTTGCCATTATTTGGTCACTCTGCCCTACAAAGGTCCCCCAACTCTGCCAGATTGGAAGGTCAGCTCATGTGCACAGCACATGGAGGTCACCCAGTGGCCTCACTATTGCTGTAGAGTCTGAGTTATGTCTAGCAGAATTCATAACCTTGACTGTGTTCAGCTACAGCCATTCTTAGTGAGCTTTGGATATATGCTTCAGTTCACTGTTGTGTTTCAAGCTGATACCCCTCCCCATCCTCAGCCTTATTGCAGATGCCTGACAACTATGGGCCACACAAGTGTTATTTTGAAGTGTTCCAAATACCAACCACCATGTCTACCAGCCTAGTTCCATCTAATGAACAGCAACCCTAAAGGTGTACACTGGCACCAACAAGCTGAAAATTGGGGATGGTGGCCCTGAGGTAGAGTGAGGTGTTGCTTGTGCACCACACGCATCTTTATGAATACTGTCTGTAGGTTTGAGCCTTTGTCTCATGACACCATTACACATTGCAATGCATGCCTTTGGGAGACTTGATGTTATGCTTATGCTACCTGTACAGACCCCTGGATGATGTTTCATGTGGGACAACTCTTTCATTTGATTACCCTAACCCACAGGCCACACTTATACGGAATCCAGGCAATTGTCAGCACAGGCAAACATTCCTTCAAGTCCCTCAGTGTTGCTGCATGTTTTTGGGCAGCCTCCATGACCAGTTTGCAGCATGTTTTGTCATCTGTTTTGGATAGGCATCTGTTTATTTTCTACATCAATGTTGTCCCATAGTTCATACACGCATAGATGACTGTCTGCACTGTTTGCCATGGTATATGCAATGGTGAGATAAGGCTACTTTTCCCACTCCTGAGTGCTACCTTTCAGATATGGGATACATTTCATGGTTTGTAAGATGTGTGCAAGCCACGGCTGCCTCTGTTGCAGGTGAGTGGGCAAATATCATGGACATACATCTTGGATAACAGACCATTACTTGGTGTGACATTGAGGCCCTGTACTTGATGGCAGGAGTGAATAATGTCTGTACATCATAAACTGCTTCCACAATATGTTATTTGGAGTGTGTGCACACATATGCTTCCAGTGTTTGGTAAGGTATGTATTCCCCATATTTGTTGTCCTAACATAGGATTCAATATTACACATTCATTGCTCATGTTAGGATCACATTGCAGATTGTTACAGACAGCAGGCAGGAATACCTCTTACAACAAGACTTGTGGACACAGGCCATCTACATGTTTGTATAGGGTTCCAGACCTAGGGACAGTTTGTGAGCATTGCTGTTATATGCATTGAATACTGCTAGGTTTACAGGGTTTGCGTGTACATGCTAGTTTTGCATGGAATGCAGTCTGCCTGCATAGCTATCAACTGTAAGGCTATCTACATGATGGCCAGATGATTGGCTGTTATGTTTTGTCTGTTCCCCACATAGGTCTTGTCCTTGACAAATCAGTGGCATTCTCTCTGTTGATTGCTATCAGTACATGGCAACATCCATTTGTGTTTCTGGCTTCATATTCCTGAGTAAGAGTATGTTGCAAAAAATCCTGTAACACCAGCAACTTACACAGTGTATAACAGCAATATTTCAAATATGGCCTTGTGTTTCAGCCTCTGTCCTCCATGTATATACCAGGCTTTGTCCAGATGTCATGCAGTAAGAGGTTGATAGTTTTGGTCTATCATTGTTTAGTGCTGACATTTCTGCTATCATTCCAGTAATGTTGTGGACTCCCACATAAGTTGTGAGACAGGGTTCATATATATATGAGGGATACAACTGGACAAACATGTGTGACCCTGTACAGTCAAGAGGTCAGTGTATAGAGAATGCTGTTATATGCACTTGTAAGACATTTTATGGGGGAGGGGTATTAAATGTTTGTAACCTAAGCTGTTAGAATATGTGAAGAATATCAGTAATAAGAAACATAATGGTATATGGCTGTACATTTTCATACATTTCACCATGGAGATAGTGGTGGGCTAGAACTTATTGTTTTGCACACAGTTCTGTTTGTCAGTGTGATAATACCATTTTAAGTTAAGCACTGATATATAATGGATACATTTACATTGTTACAATTGATACTTTTCCACCTAAGGGGTTGACTACATAGTGTAATTGGAGGTTGTTGAACTAAATCTCTAATTAAGTGTTGATTGATTCTTGTCTTCAAGGCAAGTGTATGTTTTACTGTTTTACTACATGAAGGCTTTAGCCTAGACAGCAATGCATCTTATTTTTTGCAGATTACTGTATCATATGTTTTCTTTGAGAATTGCATTAATCAGTTATTCATCATCATCATCATCATCATCATCATCTTCTTTCGGCTGTTCCCATTAGGGGTCGCCACAGCAGATCATCTGTTTCCATTTCTTCCTGCCCTCTGCATCTTGCTCTGTCACACCAAACACCTGCATGTTTTCTCTCACCACATCCATAAACCTTATCTTAGGCCTTCCTCATTTTATGTTACCTGGTAGCTTCATCCTTAGCATCTTTTTCCCAATATACTCAGCATCCCTCCTCAGCACATGTCCAAACCAATGTAATCTTGCCTCTCTTGCTTTGTCTCCATATCTTCCAACCTGGGCTGATCCTCTAATATACTTATTGCTAATCCTGTCCACCCTCGTCACACTCAGTGCAAATCTTAACATCTTTAGCTCTGCCACATCCAGCTCTAATTCCTGAATTTTTGTCAATGCCACTTTCTCCAACCCATATAACATAGCTGGTCTCACTACCCTCTTGTAGACCTTCCCTTTCACTCTTACTGGTACTCTTCTGTCACAAATCACTCCTGACACTCTTCTCCATCCACTCCATCCTGCCTGTACTCCCTTCTTTACCTCTCTTCCACACTCACCATTACTCTGAACTATGTATCCCAAGTATTTAAATTCATCCACCTTCATCACCTCTACTCTTTGCATCCTCACCATTCCTCTATCCTCCCTCTCATTCACACACATATATTCTGTCTTAGTCCTGCTGACCTTCATTCCTCTTCTCTCTAGAGCATATCTCCATTTCTCCAGGGTCTCCTCCACCTGTTACCTACTCTCACTACAGATCACAATGTCATCTGCAAACATCATGCATTTCAAACACCTAAATGCTTTAAGAAATGGCATAAAAAACTGAAGTAGTAAACAGACATTTATATGTATGCAAAATGTGTGGTGTCATGTCCTTTGTGTTGTGTGTGGGTATATGTGTTCATGCAATAATTCTCATTTGTAGGAAAGAATCAGACTCTGGCTAATTGAAAAGGTGGCATCTGTATGAATAATGGCTGTTTGATATTCTGTGCACCCTCTATATATATACTCTCTTTATATATCTCTAGAAGTATACACATATATATGTATATATATATATATATATATATATATATATATATATATATATATATGTGTGTGTGTGTGTGTGTGTGTGTGTGTGTGCTTCCACATTGTACACTGCCTATAGTAGACTAACTGTTCTGCATGATATGCTAGAGAAATCATCCCCACATCTTTATTTTATTTATTTATTTATTTTATTTTACATTTGTTTACCGGGCTAGTCCAACTGGATATAAATCCTTTTTCAGCAGAGGCCCGGGGAGAAAAGCTCCACACTGATCAAACAGACATTGAATTACATACTAAAATACACTTTTGTAGGAGGAAACAAACACGGAAGGCCAAAGTATACATACAATTAAATTGGGTAATTAGAAGAAAAGCACATAATAGAAAAGATAGGTTACTTAGGACAAGTTCAGTAGGAGGTAGAAAAGGTAGGATCTGTATATATAGGAGAAAAAAAGAATTAGTTAGTGAGCCAGCCGAGAAGGAAGGCAGGGATCAAAAGATTTAGTCTGGTTTAGTGCAAGGACATAACCAATGAGAGCAAAAGAATAGTTTAAGGTTAGTTTTGAATTGGTTGAGAGAGGTAGCTAGTCTTAGGTTGTTTGGAAGGGAATTCCATAGTTTTCCTATGGAATTGGCAAAGAGGGCATCGCCACCTGAGTTATTGGATTTCGTTGTTTGTACCATGACACTATTAGAGGAACAAAGACTATTTAGATTGGAATAGGGGGTTAAAAGTTTGTACAATGAGGGTTTTTTTTCTGGTTCTTTGATCATTTTAAATGCTTCATTAAGTTGGTTAAACTTAAAAAAATTGGGGAGTTCTAACCAGCCTAGTTTTCTTAGGTTAAGGCAATGGTGAGTGCATGCAGTTCACCAATTACTTGGCAATGTGGTTATAAGCTACAGAGAGTTTGTTGAGCTCAGTTTTTTTGAGGAAGGAAAGTACTGGAGAGGCATAAAGTAGGGTGGAGAGAAGGTGAGTATGTGTGATAGTTAGTTTAGTATGGGGCATAAAAAAGTTCTTAATTCTATACAAGGAACCAAGTTTCTTGTTAACTGTCTTTATAGTTTGGCTGATGTGAATATCAAATTTGAGCTTATGGTCAATTGTGACACCTATTAATTTGGTGTTGGTGACAGGCTTAATGATGGTCCCATTAGTGGACTGAACGTGGAAGGTCATATTATTAGGGAGTGGAGGGTATAGCCCTAAAGAAGAGGCTGAGGTGGGGAGAATTAGTAGTAGGTTAGTTTTTTTCAGGTTTAGGATAAGTTTCCATTCAGTAAACCATTTTTCCACTTCAGTAAAGCAGTGTTGGGTGGCTTTCTGGAGGTTACTGAGAGAGAGATCAGAGCAAATCAACGTAGAGTTGTCTGCATATTGAATGCAGGTGGCTTTAGGGATGACTGTGTGGAGGTCATTTATGAATACAGAGAAAAGAAGGGGGCCAAGTATGGAACCTTGGGGAACTCCTATTGTAATAGGTAGTAAGTGGGATAGTTTACTTTGCCACTGAACAGCCTGTTGTCTACCAGAGAGGTAAGCATTAAACCAGTTTAGGGCTGGTTTATCAAGGTGAAGGTTTTCAAGGGTTTGTAGTAAGAGTTGATGATTGACCATGTCAAAGGCTTTTGACAGATCAAGAAATAGAGCAGAAGTAATTTGTTTGTTGTTACGGTTGCTGTTGATTGTGTCAACAAAGGATAGGAGAGCAGTGGTAGTACTATGATGAGGGCGAAAGCCATGTTGAGTTTTGGACAAAAGATTATTTAGAGTGAGATAATGTAGGAGTTGTTTGAGAGCACATCTTTCCATTAATTTTGCAATAGGTGACAGTATTGCTATCGGTCGATAGTTAGCGGTTTCTGTGGAGGAACCCCCCTTATGAAGAGGGATGACGTAGGATATTTTCCAAAGAGAGGGGATTGTGCCTTCTGTAATAGTCCTGTTAATTAAGATAGAAATGGGGTAGGCTACAACATCTGATGCTATTTGTAGGTATTCGGCTGGGAGTCGATCAGCCGATAGAGTGGATGGTTTGAGTTTTTTCAATAGGGTTCTGATATAGGAGGTGGGTATTAGTTGGAGGTTAAAGGAAGGTGGATCTTTGGCAGTAGTAGTAGTAATAGAGGGGGAAGAAGAAGGTAGCTGACTGGCTAGTGACTGGATGGTCTCAGTGAAAAAAGTGTTGAAAGTGTTGGCTATTTCTACAGGATCTTTACCAATAAGTTTCTCTGGGGTTGGGGTAGAGGATTTCCCAGAATAAAGGAGGTTATTGAAACCTGCCCAAAACTTCTTTGGGTTATTCTGGTGTCTATCCTGGAGGTGACAAAAGTAGTTCTTTTTATCCCGGGTTATGTCTGCTTTAGTTGAATTTCTGAGCTCCTGAAATTTAATGCGGTCTAGGGGTGCTTTTGTGGTTCTCCACTTGTCCCAAGCTTGGTTTCTAAGCTTAATTTTTAATTTAGTTTCCTTGGTAAGCCAAGGTGCAATCCGGACCTTTGATCTGATAAGTCGGTTAGGAGCATGAGACTCAAGTATATTTAGAAATGTGTCATTGAAGAATGACACACTCTCATCGAGGGGAAGTGTTTTTAACATGGACCAGTTGCAGGATTTAAGTTCAGCCAAGAATAGTCTTGGAAGAAATTTTTTCTTATTTCTAACATGTCTATATATGGGAGGATTAGTACAGGTCATTTTATGTTTCATGATGAAAGTGACAAGGTGGTCACTGAGGTCATTTGGGAGGGTCCCACTGGTATAGTTTGGTGTATCTTTATTGGTAAGAATCCAATCTATGATGCTATCTTTTTGATTAGAGTTTCCAAGTCTTGTTGGAGAAGTGATGTTTTGGGAGAAGCCATGTAAGTTAATGGGCAGAGGATTTTTCGGGTCAGAGAACTTGGTCCAGTCAATGTTAAAGTCACCCAGTATAATGGTTTCTTGAGGGTAGTTCATAGTTAGCCAAGATAAGGTTATTTCCAGGGTATCTTGGTTATTCCCTGGTGGGATGTAAACTACAATGAGGTTGATGCTTTTATGGTTGTTTAGGCATATTTTCATGGAAATTAGTTCACTATTGGAGATCTTAGGGGGTTGTAAAGAATTCAGTATGATATTCAATGGGCTTCTAAACATAACAGCTATTCCCCCTCCCTTTTTTTTTATTCGGTCTACCCTAAGCATATTATACCCAGGTGGGAGAATCTCTTCATCCTTAGTGGAAGGTTTGAGCCAGGTTTCAGTTAGACACATGATGTCTGGGAGATGAGTGGCTAGTAAAGCATGTAGATTATGAACTTTGTTATTAATACTTCTAACATTTAGATGGAAGATGAGAAGAGAGCTAGAGGTTTTTAGAGATGGGTTAGGGGTAATATTTTCTGGGTTTGTGGTTGGGCCTGGGTTAGGGTGAATATCACCATCCTTGGCAATGCATTTTTTCAGATGATCTATCAGTCTTAGTAGTTTGCATATTATCTTTAGGCTATATTTTGTAGTTGTAACTTTAGGGTGACGTAGCGTTAGATATACACCCTTAAAGCAGAATGTTGTAGTGGTGCAGTTAGAAGGAGAAATCAGATTAGTGGGAGGGTTTGAGTAATGGGAGGTGAGACCATTGGGGACGTGAATGCCCTGGAGAGTTAGGTTTTCATATCTGGTTGAGAAATAAAGGATAAGTAAAAGTAGAGGTATAGTTGGGATAACAGAGTTTATTAGTTTGCCCATTGTTCTGAAAGATGAAATAGCTAAAGGAATGGGAAGGGTTAGGTAGACCTGCTGAGATATTGGTGGATAGATGGGATGGTGGGAGGAGAGGTCTAAATTAGAGGGAGCCTATGATTGGTTCAGTATTGAGTGGGATGGGTTTCTAACTGGAATAAATGTAGAGATAGCAGGGGCGGGTGGGATAAGGGGGCAGGGTGGGGAGCGGAGCGAGCCCGAGCGAAGCGAGGGCGAAGCGGAGCGGGGATACACCAGTCAGGAGTTTGCAGGGTCTTAAGACCTGCTGCCTGTAAGTATAGAGGCTACTCTTTTAAGCTAAAGTGTTTCCTTCTTCTGAGACCTAGTGGTTGGTGAATAGTTGGCAAGTTACCAAAAGGCTTTGCTCTACTGTAATTTTAAACTTAAGGCTGATTTTAGCACTGCTAGAGGGCTTGTAATATTCAAGTTACAAGGGATGAGTAGAGAATGTCTGCCAGGTTAAGAAACACGATACTGTTTTGTTGCCTGCCTGCTATACGTTTTCAATTACAAATGAAATGTAACAAGGGTATTTTATTACCCTAGTTCCTTGGGGATATTAATAGTGTAGTTATTTGTAGGACCAGCTTATGCATTCGCACCGTGGTAGTAGATCTTCGATCTCACCGCCTGCTGAATGGGAGCCACGCGGCAATTGTTTGGTGGGGGCTACCTAAGGTGAGGATAGAAAGAACAGAGGGTGAGTTCTTGAGGAAGAAAAGTATAATACCCAAGATTTTTAAAGTCTATGAGCATAGCACATAAATTCAGGCAGTTAGAAAATAAGCAAGCTTGTCGCTGGATTAGCAGGAAGATAAGGTGAAAGGTGAAAGGTGAAAGGTGAAAGCTTACAGCTCCGACGGCTTAGTGGTAACTTGTTATGGCTCTGGTGTGTAGGGTCCTGTGTTCAAAACTTCCAAGAGCTGGTTATTCTGTTGCAAGCCAGAACAGTTCAGCTGTGGAGGAAGGAATAAGGGCAACAATTACAAGATGTCCCTTGTTTGGGCCCCTTTACCCCAATTTACACTGCTTTTGGTCAGATGTTTTGCAGTGAGAGGTTCAGAGTGTGGATCCGATGTCCAAATGCACTACATACACACACACACACACACACACACACACACACACACACACACACACACACACACACACACACACATATAAAAATATATATATATATATATATATATATATATACACACACACACACACACACACACACACACACACACACACACACACACACACACACACACACACACACACACACACACACACACACACACACACATATATATATATATATATATATATATATGTATATATGGGTTCCGGACGTTTGCTCGAATGACGGCCAGGCATAGTTACGCGAAAGTGCTTTTCACCGAAGAAGCACTTTTGCATAAGTATGCCTGTTGCTGATGCTGTACTACAGTGCAAGAAAGGGAAAATTCCCTTTTCCCCACTGAAGTGCAGTCTCAGAGGGAGAATATTAAAGTGGGGGGGTGGGTGCTAAAATGTTAATGTAGTGTTTTTTTTTTTTTTGTAACACACTTTAACGAAAATGCTTTTTTGATAAAAGCGCTTTCGTCAAAGTATGTTTGGTTATTATGGATTTGGATGTTTGCTTATTCAAAAAAAACACAAATGCCCTGGAATATGGAAAGCTGTAATCACAGGAACACACGGTGTCAACACCTCACGGACACTTTATTCACAAAAGGAAATCACAATAAGTTAAAAGCTTCTACCTGCGTAGGTAGACTTCCTCAGAACTACAATTTGAACTGTTAAAAGGTTTAAATAGTGAGACGTTTCAACAATTAATCACAGCTGTTAACAATCAAACTCACTTCGAGTTCAAATAACTCAAAAGAAAAAATTAAAATTGCTCATCAAGACGAAAAAATTGCAACTAGAGATTAATTATTTCAACGAGTGTCTGGCTTGTAAGGTCATTCCTAAAGGACTTAGATACCACCAGTTTCCTACTGGGTTGGTTCCTAATTCCGAATTCCACAACGACCTTATTGCCTTATTTGAACGTAATGGAGCTGACTTGTTGAAGTTAATGGTGAAACATTATACAGTATGGGTAAATAATTTAAATAATGAAATAATGGACTTGGATTCTGTTATTAAATTGGACAGTGACTTTGAGAGGTATAAATTTGATTATGACCGTAGTTTTATCAGTGTGAATCAATACTTGGGTAAACTCAAACAAAACAAAGTTAAAAAGTTAGAGTGTGACTGTGCTGCTTATGACAATGGGACTGCCTACCCACTTCCTTCTGCTTCCCAAGTTTGGCAACACACCCCTCAAATTAGTAGTGACCAAGTTAATAACAACAATAATGGTAAAGCTTCTACTTTTATGAATTCAAATTCAAGGCCAAATAATCATTCTTCAGTTACTACCTTTGATTGTGTAAATGAAGAAGAACCTATAGTGAGGAGAAGTGAGCGGTTGCAAAACCGCAACAAAGGCACAAATGTAAATGGACAAAACGTTCAACCTCCACAATTTCATCAGGTTTTTCACGAGGGTCCAGGTCAGGGAGCTAATTCCGAAACAGAGTAATTACACGTATTACAACAGGATGAGAAGTCAGAAACAACAACAAAAATAATCCAGGGAGGGTACCACCCCTGTGATTATGACTTGGTCCTAGCCACCCCTATACACTTTGGAGGAGTTAACTTTCAACCACTGACTGATGAACTTAACATTACTTGTGAAGAAAAGGAGATACACATTGGCTATGTTGGTCCCAATGGGTTATTACCATGTGACACTACTACCTACACTGCAGATTTGGTAGAGGCGGTGTATGTACACAATAAGTCTACCTGTCCTCCTCGCCCTGTGATGTTGGTAAATAACACTGGTGATTTTACAGTGTACAATTTTTCATCTGTGACTATACCTCAAGACTTGATTGAACTTTTGTCTAAAGGATACACTTATGTCCCTAAAAACAAACTTGACATGGTTAGCACTACCTTGGACATTAAGTTATTCACCCGTAAGTTGAACTTCAATTTGATGCTTGGTGGGTATGAAGAAAATACCAGCACAATAGACTCTTTTCGAGTTTCTAGTGTATTTAACCCACCGTTGCACCCATTGATTCAACTTTTTGAAACTATGTGTGAATTAGACTTGAGACATAATGCAAAATTTAGTACCAAAGTCAACAGTGTACAGCTTATTAAAAAGGAAAGAGATCTTTTAGAGTTTATTAAACTGTATAACTTACGTATATGTAAACCTGATAAAGGGGGAGGTGCTGTAATTTTCGATCAGAATGACTATTTAGAGAGGATGTTAGACCTATTAAATAATGAGTCCTATGAGGAAAGTTCAAGATCTGAAGTTAATAGGGCATATTCTTCAATTAGAAATAGTATCGAAGATATGTATATTGAAGGAAGGCTCCAGGAAGATTATTACAATTATATGTTGATTTTGTACCCTAGATTTCCAAGAATATTCGGAATACCCAAAATTCACAAAAATATTAACCACCCCCCTATGCGTCCCTTAGTGGACAGTCGTGGGTCACCGACATACACATGTGCTAAAATTGTTGATTCGATTTTGAAGAAATATCTAAAGGATGAAGAGCACATTTGTAAAGATTCATGGTCCTTTTTAACCAAAATTAACAACTTGGAATATGACGTCAACTATAATTTTTTGACAGTTGACGTCAAAGATTTATATACTTGTATTCCACATGGCACTGCGACAGAAAGTGTAGCTACTTTTCTTAAAAGGAAGAATGCTTCCATAGGGGAAATGTCTTTAGTGACAGAACTTCTTGAAATTATACTTTACAACAACTATTTTATGTTGGGGGACAATTTCTTCCTGCAGAAAGTGGGGGTGGCGATGGGTTCTCCCTGTGGTGCCAGTATAGCTAACATCGTGATGGCACAATGGGAGAATGAGTTTGTGTTTGACAACAGTACTTTGAATGGTATAATTCGTTTTTACACCAGATACCTAGATGATATTTTCATTTTATTGAGAGGTGACGTAAATACGAGTCTTGAGTTAGTTGAGTTGTTTAACACCTCAACTTCCTTTTTAAAATTTACTTCATCCTTTAATGAAAATGCAGTGGCTTATTTGGATATCTGGTTAAGGAAGAACAACGAATTAAAAGCTTATACAGCAACCATTCATAGAAAATCTACATATTGTAATTCTCTCTTACATTTTTCTAGTTGTCATCCGACTTTCCAGAAAAGATCCATTGTTAAAGGACAACTTGTAAGAGCGGCTCGTATTGTTAGTTTGGATAATGATTTTATATCTGAATGTAACAATCTTAAATCCATGTTTACACATAGGGGTTATCCCCTCATTTTGGTTGAGTCTCTTATTAAAGAGGTCACTCTTAAAAGAGAAAGAGGTGACTATAAACCTATTCTACAAGTTCATAGTGCCGTAGTAGGTATGGACGATGTCTCTTTGGTCATTACTACCACCACTACTACCACCCCCCTTTGAGTTTAAGTAACTCGTCATTGAATCAAGTCAGCCAAAAAAACAAAGATAATTCTCCAAGATTGATTTTGACTTATAATATTAACAGCTACATGTTGGCCGACTTAGTGAAAAAGAATTGGGGCATTTTTAAAACTAACCCCTTACTATACAACAAGTTGGGGGATTTTCCAGGTATCACATTTAGACGTGGTATGAATTTAAAGAACTTGCTTGAAGTTTCCCCTACTGTTTTAGCAAGGACACCTGGCATGTTTAAATGCCAAAGTTGTAACAGATGTAGTAGTATTTTAGAAACAAATAAGTTCAAAATCAATGGAAGACTGTACGAATTAAAATATAGAACTAATTGTAATTCACGTATGGTTGTGTATTTGGCGCAGTGCCAGCAATGTCCCGGTTTCTACGTTGGAAAAACAGAACGCAGACTCCGGGACCATATTTATGAACATTTGTACGCAATTAAAAAAGACAAACAAGAAAATGCATTGGCAAAACACACGTCCATGTGGAAGGATCATCAGTTTAAATTTTTAATTATTGATCAGGTAGTAGATAAACAACAGGGAGCCCCTGTACATTTGTTACTTGAGGAAAAAGAGTTGAAATGGCAGATTAGACTGAACTCATATTCTTTCCCAGGACTTAATGATCAGTGTTCAATAAGCTGTGTACTTAAATTGAAAAGTTTAAAGAGGTGACACTTTTGGTTATAACTAAGCTGGATACTTATAGAGTGTCATGGCTCGTATTAAGTAAAAAAAAAAAAAAAAAAAAATATATATATATTTTTAAATGTTGATTTAAAATTTGTGGTATATGTGTATTTTTATTACTTTGAAATTTAATTTTATGTTTTATAAGGGATGTTGCTTGGTTACAGGATTCATCATTATTATTATTATTATTATTATTATTATTATTATTACTTTAAATTTAATATGCATAGTGTTTATATAATAGCGTATTACTATTTTAAAAAATTTTAATTTTTTCTTTTGAGTTATTTGAACTCGAAGTGAGTTTGATTGTTAACAGCTGTGATTAATTGTTGAAACGTCTCACTATTTAAACCTTTTAACAGTTCAAATTGTAGTTCTGAGGAAGTCTACCTACGCAGGTAGACGAAAAGCGCTTTAACTTATTGTGATTTCCTTTTGTGAATAAAGTGTCCGTGAGGTGTTGACACAGTGTGTTCCTGTGATTACAGCTTTCCATATTCCAGGGCATTTGTGTTTTTTCTAAGTTTCTTTTGTCTTTTGCATTTGAGTGTTTGCTTATTCAAGCAAACATCCTAGATCCACATATATATATATATATATATATATATATATATATATATATATATATGTGTGTGTGTGTGTGTGTGTGTGTGTGTGTGTGTATATAGGTATATATGCATATCCACAGCTCAGATGGCTTAGTGGTAAATTGCTATGCTTTGCAAGGTCCTGGGTTCAAGACCTGCAAGGGCTGCTTATTTTGTTTCTAGGCAAAACAAGGACTGTTGGATACAGAGTTATTAAGGCAGTTTTGGCAGCTTTAAGCGGGTTTGCGTGGGTATACCAGATGGTAAGCAGTGCTAACATATGGTTAAATGTATAGGTGCTTACACAGTTTAGGCTTCACTTACCAGTCCACAAATCTGCTTAGCATTTACATTTAAGGAATGGTAACACTTGCTAAGCATAGCCTAGCCTTGGCAACCACTGATCACATTCCAGACTGATAAAATTTAATTTTAATTTTGATTAAATGCAATTCCTTGTACATAAAATGCTTTTATGTGCTATCATTACAGTAGCAAGGGCTGTGAGTATACTGTATGGGATGCCTGGCTATACATGGGTAGTACCACAATTTGCTCTCTTTGGATTTGTTTCATACATGGGTAGAATCCCAACTTATATGCAGTCATACTTGCATGTTACACCAGCTACAGTGCACTGGTTGACAGAAATAGTTTAACACATATGGTATCATTACGTTAGTACTTTAACAGCACTTTTTCAATTAAGAGTAGATTGCAGATTGTAGTACAGGAACCATACACCCCTGCATGCAAAGCTGGACTCTGAGTACTGAGTATAGTGTTCTACATGTTTGACCTTCATGTTTATATGTATCTCTTATTGAATATTGTGCTGCTATGTTGATATTAACTGTAGGCTACTATGTTCTTTGGACATGTCATTGGGGACTGCTGTCATGTAGTAATGGCATACCTTTCAGTTTCAGATGTGTATCTTTCAATACATTCATCCTAATGCATAACCTGTTGGCTATCTACTTTCTGTCTGTCCTCTGTACAGGTATTGCTACAGCCATACCACCATGTTGGTGCCCACATTGTATTGTGCTGTGGGCCTGGACACTGCTGCTAGTTCCAACATATGGGACATTCCTTAATGTGTGCCTTGTCCCATTTCCTTGCCTGTGTGAGGAACATTACAGACATGGTAGCCTACAGAGTCACATACAGTGGGTGGCAATATGTCACAGGACAGGCCATGTGGAGATAGACAACCAACATGGGGACATATCCCCAGATTTCTGAACAGATACTATGTCATCAGTGCTCTTACACACATGGTGGATTGATAGCTTGACAGGGTTTGTGTGGACATGCATTCACTGTGGGACGTCACAACTCACAGTGATATGTCTCTTACATAACTCTCACTGGCACATTGTCCACAAACTGGCCACATGTCTGCCTGTCATGTTTTGTGTGTTCACCACATAGTTGGTGTCCTTAGTATATCAGTTGGGGACTCTGGGGAATGCAGTCAGCAATTACTCACATCTATTGGTATTACTGATGTCATATTCCTCATCAAGGATGTTACAACAAATCCATTGACATCTGCAACTGTCTTAATATATGACAGCAGTATGTCCAATCTACCCCTGTGTCTGTGCCTCTGTTCCCACCTAATGACATAGGGGTTGAAGCCGAGATTAGTGAGTGGGAAATGTTATGATAAGCTTTGGCAAGATCAACATAGGCTGTAGGTGTCACCTTGGCTTCATCCACAGCTCAGGTGACTGATGGCAAGAGGTTGACCAGACTGAATGGGCAGGTATGACCTACCCTTCACAAACGTAAATTGTGTGGGATCCTGAGTCTGCAGCTTCTCATATCCATGTTTATTAGGTGCATGATGATGCATTCCATAGCTTCACATAACAGACTTGTCAGGCAGTTGGGGCCATATTTCCCAGGGTTTGTAGTTACACCTAATTTGTGGGGAGGGGTGACTGTAGCATTACACAATTCAGTAGGGACAAAGCCTGAGGTGAGGCTGTGCTTTAACAGGCACACAGGTAAATTGCCAGGTCACTTTGTAGTTCATGTAGAACACAGCCAGGGTTATTTTCAGGTCCCATAGAGGCTGTATTCTTGGCCTTGGACAGTGGTGTTGTAACCTGTGCTGCAGCAATACTGGGTGCCTGGTGGTGTACTGGTATTGTGATTCGTCCTTTGGGGGGGAGTGAGGGGTACTATTTGCACTCAAGATGCCAGCCAGTATATTGGCATTATTAGTTGGCTCAGTCTGTGAAGTACCAGTCTAGTTGCTCAGAACAATTCTTAGTATTGCCATGAAGATTCTTTACATAACTGCATGAGGCCTCGTGGTTGTCTTTACTATGTGCTTCAAGTCTGTTCTCACAGCTAACTTTATAGCATTTGATGAGGGATCTCAACTATTCATTGAGGCTGATAAGGATTTGTTTCCTGTCATGGGACTCCACCTTATTTCTCTTTGGTTCCCTCCTTCTGTTGTAGAGTTTCTTTATGGCAGGGGACTACCAGATCAGCTTCCTTTTATTGGAGGTGAGGGTCCTGGTTGTATTGGGTAAGGCAGTATCCATGCATTTGTGTACATGTTCATAGTGCATTGTTGTTTGATTCAGCTGTCATGAAACTAGTGTCCATTTGCATGGTCACCATGAGGTTATCCACCTCTGCTTTTATGAGGCCATAGTTAGCTTTGGAAAGGCTTTTCAGGGTGGTTACCTGTGCGGATTTCCAAGGTGGCTACACACACACACACACACACACACACACACACACACGCACACACACACACACACACACACACACACACACACACACACACACACACACACATATATCTGTGTGTGTGTGTGTGTGTGTGTGTGTGTGTATATATATATATACATATATATATATATATATATATATATACATACATATATATATATATATATATATATATATATATATATATATACATATACATATATAAATACAGTTTCCTTACTGTTGAAAGACTGTGCTGTATGATATTTTTGTGAAAATAGCAGACATGTCTACACCTCTGATGGCTTAGTGGTAAATTGCTGTGGCTATGGTGTGCAGTGTCCTGGGTTCAAGATTTGCAAGGGGGTGATTGTTTTGTTGCTGGACAGAACAAGGACTGTTGGATACACAGCGATTAAGGCACTTATAAGCAGTTGTAATTGGTTTGTGCAGGTGAAATATGGTAAAAGACAGCCTTAAAAGTTCTTAATCTGTGAAGGCATTGCTTAGCGCCGCAGAAACCGGCTTAATCCCACTTACTACTGCTTTAAAGAGCGTACTCCTGCTTACCCCCCACGTTAATTTCTTTAAAAGAAAAGAAAAAAGGGGTGATAGGAAAGTGGTGAAAAAGAGACATGCAGAGGGAAACACAAAAGAGAAAGTAGCTAGGAATGTGCAGGTTTGGTGTAGGGAAGAGGTGTGTCCTCTGGGACTGGCCTTCCCAAACATACTATGGTGTTGCAGTTTTAGAACATATGTGGGTTAGTAATAGTCAACACAATCCAGGATTAGATATAACAACATGCATAGATATTCCCATTAACCCAAAACAACAGATTTGGAACAGTTGCATAGCAAGCAGAACACATGCATATATGGAACCACAGTGGCCAGTACAATGGCATGCTGGTTACATTGATAGCAACAGGCCACCGATGATAGTATTTTCAACATGGAACATTAATAGAAACACATTTCAATATTTGTTGAGCAATAGGACATATGTCCCAACAGTAGGTTTGGTGCAAAACATACCCATTGATTTGTGTGTTTAGATTATTGTTGTAAATATGTTGGGGGGGATGTCAATTAACAACTTGTATATCCTTGCCTGACTCACAAGTTTAATGATCATTGCTCTAATCATTACTCTACAGGTATTATTACAATGACCTATGGCCTTGGTTTGGGCAGGGTATGTTTGTACACAGTGTATACTTCAACTGTCTTATAGCTACATTCTACTTCACTTACCTGGTAGACCTGTGGGGGGAATGTTTGCTAACACTACCTGACTGTTTCTACACATACGGCCAGCTTCCTAGTTAAAATTATGCACATACCTCTCAACCTCTTACTGGAAAAGATCTGGTCAAAGCTTGACAAAATAGGGGTGCAAATAGGGACATGTTTTAAATATTGCTCTTATAAACTCTTAGAAAGTTGCTAGAGCAACAGGATTTGTTTTAATATACATTTTTTGAAGGATTTGATGTCTGAAACTCAAATGTATGTCATTATTTAGTGACTACTATATTGAGATCATCCCAGTGATTTGCCAGGAAAAAAGAGGAACAGGCCAAAAATCTGGACATTCTCTGAAAATATGTACAGTTGAGAGGTATGACTATGCATACAGCTTACTACCACTCCTGGGATTCAAACCATAGCTGTATCTGCTAAAAACACAACAATTTGTGTTTCATCACAATGAACTATTTAGAAACTAATGTTTTTTACAGTGTTTTCAGTCTAAGTCTCTCTTGGTTGTACAATCTGACCTTGTAATTACAACATTCTTATACACAAACCAAACAACACTGCTCCAGGGTAAGGTATCACCTCACAAAACTGTGATAAGAACCAAAAAATATATATGAGGTAGATATGCCATGAGAATCAAAGCAAACCAGATGAGGCAGTACTCAAAATGATAAATCCCAGGGCAGATGCTAAAAAATTATTCATTTATTCGAAGAAGTAAGCGCTTTCACGTCTCTCAGGACGCTTCATCAGACTTGAGATGAACTCATACATTCAAAAGTGCTTAAATAACAGTTATGAACCTATGAAAACATAGTATCAAATACATAGCAATAAAAAACAGTACTATTGGTGTAAAACTGATTCAAAATAGAAGCACAAAGCTTCACATAAGAAGGAATATAAAACATAGAATCCAACATATTAAAAAGCACGGTTATAAAAGCCAATATATAAAAAACATATTATCACACTAAATAAAATATCATAATACCTACTTCATTGTAATCACATATAAACATCTATATAAAATTTACTATAGACATTATGTTAATGTCTAAATGGCCTATCTACTAAAAATGGTCTCAATGAAAGTTTATCATTGAGGCCATGTCCCTTATCAGCTGCCAACTTAATGATCCATTTAGCTTCCTCCTTTTCAGTGCTATTCCTGATGTTCCCTAGTCTCTCTGCAGCATACATGTGTTCCAAAACGATAAAACTAAAAACATGTGTTGTGTCATGTTGCAAAACATGATTAGCCAAGGCATTACCCTCATTCTCTCTAGGAATCGCATAAACATGTTCCCTAATCCATTCTCTAAGTGTTCTATTGGTCTTGCCAACATAAAAACATTGGCATTTTTTACAAAGACCAAGGTAAACCACATTTCTAGATTTACAATCTGCATAGTGGTTAAACTCATATCTAACACCAGTATCCGAATGTACAAATATATTTGAGTTCATAATAAAACCACATTGATTACAATTACAACATGTATATGTTCCCTTCCTATGGGAAATAATTTTATTTCTCCCTTTCTTTTCATAACAGAGTAGTCTTTTCAGTGACTTGGCATTTCTATAACTGAAGCCAGGATTGGTGCCTTCCAAGCTCTTAATCCTATCATCTAATTGTAGAATTCCCCAATGTTTTTTAATAATATCTATAACAGAGCTATATTTGTTAGTATAGGGAATAACTATCCTTCTCCTTTCTTGTCCATTCCTAGTATGCTGTATCCGTAATGGATTGCTTCTCTTAATATATGGTAACCCTGCATCATCACGTTCAACCTCATGCAATCCTGTCAGGTCTCTCCTATGATAGCCCCTCTCCATAAACTCCTGTTCCATACCTACAATAGCTTCAGAGAATACAGAATCATAACTTATTAAGTGAGAGTGGCGCACTGCCTGGTTCTGAATTATGTTCTTATGTATGTGTGAAGGGTGCATACTATCTCTATGCAGGATAGCATTCTTCCTACAGGGTTTCCTATAAATCTCAGTGGTTAACGTCTCTTTATCCTTACACTCTTGTTTTTCCTGCTTTACTGGGTTAGATTAGTCCAGTTTCAGAGTTTGCTGATTCCTGGGCTTTGTTTGTGGTTCCTGTGTACTGTTTCCTTGCCTTATTTGGGGGAAAGGAAGTTACCTTGCTTACCAGTGAGAGGGGGAAGCATTGAGCTGCCTTTTGGTCCGGTTTTGTGAGGTTTCAGACAGTAACTAGTAGTTTATTGGTCATTTGGGGCCAGTTTCTAGTTTTTCCAGCCCCCTGGTATAAAACACGCTAAACGCGCATTAGCGCGAATTAGCGCGGAGTTGCCACAGTTGCACACTAGGGCAGCGACGGTTAGCAAAGTTGAAACTATTTGGCCCATCTAAATTCCACTCTTCAAATTTTCCCTTAAAACTACCCTCCTTGAACTATACTACTGATCTAACCTGCGTATCCTACAACTAAAAAGATCATCTCTACTTGACTCCAAGTAGACTATACTCTATCTGTAAAACCTAGCACTTGCTCCTACAGTACTTATCACCTTCATACAGCACTCTAGGTATAGGTAGTACCTCAAAAAGGCAAACCCCATTCCTTGCTCACCCACATCCCCCGAAAACTCTTTTAAAAGTTTTTTTGTCTATTCCCTTCTAGCATGTCGAGGGATCAGTTGCTAGTGTCCTCTCCTGCTCAGCTGGTGAACCTGGGAATATTGAGGCAATGTTACACCTGCCTCATGTACACAGACAACCCTCTCCTCCTCCCACAAAACACAAATACATGCGAGAGATGCACTTATACGGCCAAACTGGAGGCGGAGCTCTCTCAACACAGGACTGGCAAGACCAGACAGGGGGAGAAGGTCACCACATACACTATAGACCCAGTCTCACATAGTACCATCACAACCTCAAATCATACACATATACACACAAAGACATACTCGGAGGCTCTGATCAAAAATCTACCAAAACAGCAGAGGCCACCAAAGCAGACACGCAAACAACTACCACCTCAAAACACAACACCTGCAACACATAGACCTCATAGTCAGAGTGTCAAACAGTCACAGCCCTTAAGGCCAAACACAATGCCAGACACATTAGTCATTGGTGACTCCATAGTCAGACACACTGACGTCCCGCTCACCAGACTGAGTAAGGAGAAGGTCACAGTAAGCTGCCTGTGCGGTGCTAGAATCCACATAACACATGCACTCAGGTCTCTCAACAGCAGGTACAAGTCGATTCAATCATTGTCCACGCTGGTGTTAATGACCTGAGATGTACCTCCTTGGACTACATGAAAAGAGGCGTGAGGAGCTCTCTGATTATGTAGCCCAAGCAGGTATGACCCTGACCTTGAGCAGTATCCTACCTTCACCGAGAATGATGCCACAATACAGAGATAAGATGATCAGCTTTAACAATTGTCTTAAATTCTGGTCTCATTCAAAGGCATTCCAATGTCTGGCTGCCTGGGATGACATGCTGGACAAGCCACGCTGCTTCATGAGGATGGCTTGCACTTGTCACCCTGGGATTCGGATTTTGGCAAAGGCTCTTGCCACCCCCATAGTGCCTTTTTAGGCAAGGCTCAAATTCTAAACCTACCACCCTAGAACAAAACAAAGAAAAAAAACTAAGGGTAATGCTGCTCAATGCCAGAAGTCTCAACCTCAAGATGCACTCGAGGCCCTTCTCAGTATGGAGAACATCGATGTCTGTGCTATGACAGAAACCTGGTTCAAGGCTCCTGAGAGCACCCCAGCACTATCAGGTTTTACCTCATATCATGCGTTCCGCCCCAAAACCCGGACAACACCAAGAAAGGAGGAGGGGTATCCATATTCATCAAGGACACCCACACCTCAAGATTGGTGGCATCGCACGACGCATCGGAAACCATCCAGGTGCAGTTAACCATAGGCAAGACTGCTCTGCAAATTGTAGCATGTTACAGGCCACCCTCGCAAACTCAGGAATCTCATATGGCCTTCCTGAAAACACTGGAGGGATAAATGTATCTCCAAACACCATCATACTAGGTGACTTCAACTACCCAAATATAGACTGGGAACACTACTCAAGCCCAAACACTCTAGCCCAAAAGTTCCTGGAATTCATAAACTCAAATGCCATGGAACAACTAGTCACCATCCCCACAAGAGGAGAGAACATACTTGATCTCCTCATCACAAACATGGGAGCACAATGTTCAGTGCCAAGTATACCCCTCACTGGTGAGATCTGATCACAAACTAATCTCGCTGGAGGTCCTCATCCCCCCCCCACCCGCAATGAAAAAGACCACAGTAAAGAACTTCTCGAAAGCCGACTTCACACTCCTAAAGACTAGTGTGGTCTCCTTTAAGGCCCCTGAGCCAGCGGTTAACATCACTCAAACCGCAGAATCACTGACAAATGCCTTCTACCAGCACCTGCAGGGCTGCATGGATCAGGCAATCCCAAGCAAAACAAAGACTCTTTGTACCAAGGGCAAGCGTCCAGTTTGGTGGACCCCAGCCATAAACAAACTCTACAACAAAGGAGAAAGCTACTACAAGATAGAGCAAAATCCTTAAAAGTTAAGACACCGCTGATCACTATAAGTAAAAGCTGAGAGCTCTCATAAAATCATCCAAAGCTAATTTTGAGAGAAAAATAGCTAAGGACTCTAAAGACAACCATAAGGCATTCTTTAGCTATGTCAGAAACCTAGGAGGAAACTCCCAGATATGCTCAGAATTAGTTCAAAATGATGTGAAGATTACTGATCCTACAGACATTGCCAACATACTGGCTAACAGGTTCAGTGCAAACTTCTCCCTCCTCCCCTAAAGGAGAGATATCTATACCAAATGATTGTAGCCCCCAAACATCTCTAGCCCAGGTGAGAACTGCTCTCTCCAAGGCAAAGAACACAGCATCCATGGGACCTGATGGTGTCCCCGGCTGTGTGCTCCATGAACTCAACGAGGAATTAAATCCACAGTTAGGACAGCTGTTTAATCTTAGTCTCGCCTCCGGATCACGCACTCCAGGGAATGGCGCACAGCGACTGTGGTCCCACTCCACAAAGCGGCTTCCACCGACCCTGGAAATTACCGCCCCATTAGCTTGACAAGCCTTATCTGCAAAGCCATGGAGAGGATCATAATGGATCTCATAAATAAAGACATAGGGAATTTGCAGACTTTGGATTCAACCCAGTTTGGCTTTGTCAAAGGCAGATCATGCCTTCTAAACTTGGTCGACTTTTTGAAACAGTCACCAAGGCCATTGATGAGGAAAGGCAGTCCATACAGCCTACCTAGACCTGGCGAAGGCTTTCGATACAATACCCCACTCGGGTATCATTGAAAAACTCATCAACTTAAATGTAAACCCATACATTACAAGATGGGTTGCAAACTGGCTGAGCGACAGAACGCACAGGGTCAGAGTTGCTGGTGCCATGTCAGACTCAAAGCCTGTCACAAGTGGTGTCCCACAGGGCTCAGTCCTGGGCCCACTCTTGTTTGGCATCTACTTTTCTGAAGTACAAGCAAACACAGGAGGGTTATGGCTGACAAAGTTTGCAGATGACTGCAAACTGGGTGCCGTAGTTGAAAACACATCCGACACAGATATCCTCCAGAAGGGTCTCACAGATACGGATAACTGGTGCCAGAGCCATGGCCTTAAGTTAAATGCCAAGAAATGCATAGTCATACCCTTCGGGAAAAATAAGGTCACCCCTAGCTACCAAATAGGTGGCAATCCTCTGAACACAGAAGAAGTTATTAGGGACCTAGGAACCCAGGTTGACAGTAGCCTTTCATTCGACAGTCATATTGCTAAAGTAGTTAGGAAGACCTTCTACATTGCCCACCTTATCATGAAGGGATTCACATCCAGATCAAGGGAAGTCATAGTCCCCCTATACTCATCACTCATCAGACCAATGATTGAGTACAATGCCCCATTTGGAATGTACCTGACCCGACACTTGCAGCAGCTGGAGAGGCCACAAAAGTTCCTCACCAAAAGGATAAAGGGTCTCAAAAATCTGTCTTATGCTGCCCGACTGAAAAAACTCCAGTTATATTCAGTTGCGTACCGCTTGCTCAGAGGGGACCTATGCCTGACATACAAGGCAATGTCAAACCCAGACCTGATGAACATGCTTCATCTCAAAAAATCTAGATCCCTCAGAGCCACAAGGGCAGGAGACTTAAACCTAGACACGGTTATTAATAGGACGTGCTGGAGGGATAGATTCATCACCCAAAGACTCCCTATGCTGTGGAACAAAATCCCGGTTTACGTGAGGCAAAGCACCTCGCTGGCCTTGTTTAAGAGAGATCTTGACCAATGGATGGGAGATCGCAGATACACCCCAGGGGTCACCTCAGTGTCACTGCTTGACAGAGGCACAGCTAAATAATGTGCATAGTTTCTCCAACCTAAAGGGGTGGCGTAAGCCACAAAACTATGGGCTAGGCTTATAAATGCCCTCGGGCAGATAGCCTAGTATGAACCTATGAACCTATGAACCTATAACAGAACATCTAGAAACTCAATCCTTCTCTGTGAGATCGTACTAGTCAACATCAAGAAGGCCGTAGTTCCATTTATATATGTAATAAAGTATTCCAAGCTTTCCAGATCACCTCCCCAAATCAAAAAGACATCATCCACAAACCTCCTATAGTATTTAATAAACTTAGAGTATGTAATATGCTCTAATATATAGGTAGACTCCCAATATGCCAATACTAGGTTGGCATAGGAGTTAGCACAAGATGTGCCCATCGCCACTCCTGTTGTCTGAAGGTAGTAGCCACTATCAAAAACAAATACATTATTTGTGAAAACTAACTCTAACAGCATAGTAATCCTCATAATCTGATTGTTGTTCAAACCTTTACGTAATAAATACAATCTCAGAAAATCCACACCTACATCATTCGGTATGCTGGTAAATAATGATGTAACATCTAGTGTTACCATGTAATCTGAATCTTTAAGCTTATTATCAGAATTATAGGGTGGTAACGTTTCTAAGAATTATTGAGTATCATGTAAGACTGAATCTGTAGAGTCCACTATGGGTCTTAATTGTTTCTCCAAATAAATTGACATACTCTCAGTCAACCAACCCTTTCCAGAAACTATTGGTCTCAGTGGAGGTTTGTCCATGGCTTTGTGTATTTTGGGGAGAATTCTAAATATAAGTACTAAAGGCTTGTCAATTAAGAAATACCTATACAAATCATCAATTATATTACATATCAGCATGTCATACAAATCAGCATGTACTGTTCTAATTAGTTTATCTAAATCTGATATAGTAAGTTTCATATAAGTAGTATTATCAGATAACATTTCAGCAATAGTGGTGTCATAATAGCTTTTATCCAATAACACTGTAGCAACTCCTATGTCTGCTGGTCTTATTATTACATCAGCATTATTTTGCAACTTATTTAGAGCCAATTTCTCATCTTTGGTTAGATTGAAAAATTCAGGTTTCATCCTATTGTTCTCAAGTTGCATGAAAAAGTCATTAGTACAAGCTTTCTCAAAACGTTCAAGCAGGGAATGTAAAACAGATGTATAAACTGAAGGTTTCCTAAACAAAAACACATTAGTACTATTCACTGTATTATTATCAAACTGCAATCCCAGTGCAACATTCCTAGTAAAGCATTTGATATCTACAATCAAACTACTCATATCCACACCTTGGGAAGGAATAAAAGACAAACCCCTATTCAAAACTGATCTTTCACATTCTGATAATACATACTGTGATAAATTAATGACTAAGTCCGTTGTACAGGTTTCAATGACTTCCTTTGAAATTCGAGTTGTCCTTCTGATGTTTTTCTCTTTCTCCCCTTGTATTGTGGACTCCATACCTGTTTTTTGGCCGCTCGGAATGGTAATGGAAAATGGAGACCATTAGCATCATTCTCTCCTGATTGAGAGCGCTGTCCATTAGCCTGCATAGTTTTACTCCGCACCACCTGCTCGCCGGCGACCTCAAGATCAGGTATGCCAGTTACTGCTGTCAAAGGAGGACGCGTGTCTGATCGCGGTTCTATATCAGCTATATTGAGAGGAAAAGGAGCCGTATTACCAGAAGTAGGGGGAACCAAAAGATCAGAACGCTCAACAGATGGTTTCACAATGTTGGTAGTAGTTACACTGTTAACAGGTAGAGTGGATTCCCTCAGGAAAAATCAGAGCAATCTCTCTCTAATTTTCTTTTCTTGGCCAGGAGTAACTTATTATCCAGAGCTGTTAGGGTAGTCGCTATATCAGTGAAAAAAATATCTTTCTGTATGTCTGTAAGAATAGATGTCAGTCGTTTCTCTAAAGCTAGAGCTTCTTGGTGAAGTTCCTCTTCTGTAGTACTATATTGTTCAATGAGGAACTTCATATACCCATAGCTTGTCTCTAGATTTAGTTGCTGCCATTTAGATAGCAAGTCAGGATAAGCTGACCCAAAGGTTGGCATTTTCAGTATTCAAAGCCCTCTGGGAACAATCTTAAACTTTATACATGCTTCCATATGTCTCTTCTGCCACTGGGCATTTCTAATCTTACTTAAAACATCTTCTAATCTTCTCATTGACTATAAGGCATCAACATGTAGCATTGTATCTTTCTGTGCAAGGGCTGCCTTGGCTAATTCGGCATATGAGCATCTTAATAAAGGATTCCCATCCATACACAACATCTGTGTAAAATGAATTGTCCTTGATGCTGTAGCTCCATTAGGTGTTAACCTGGTTTCTTCTGTCATGTCCCTGGTGTGTCCAAATAACAAATGTAGCACAAACCAAAAAACACTGCTCCAAGGTAAGGTATCACCTCACAAAACTGTGATAAGAACCAAAAAATATATATGAGGTAGATACGCCACGACAATCAAAGCAAACCAGATGAGGCAGTACTCAAAATGATAAATCCCAGGGCAGATGCTAAAAAATCATTCCTTTATTCAAAGAAGTAAGCGCTTTCATGTCTCTCAGGATGCTGAATCAGACTTAAGATGAACTCATACATTCAAAAGTGCTTAAATAACAGTTATGCACCTATGAAAACATAGTATCAAATACATAGCAATAAAAAACAGTACTATTGGTGTAAAACTGATTCAAAATAGAAGCACAAAGCTTCACATAAGAAGGAATATAAAACATAGAATCCAACATATTAAAAAGCATGGCTATAAAAGCCAATATATAAAAAACATATTATCACACTAAATAAAATATCATAATACCTACTTCATTGTAATCACATATAAACATCTATATAAAATTTACTATAGGCATTATGTTGATGTCTAAATGGCCTATCTACTAAAAATGGTCTCAATGAAAGTTTGTCATTGAGGCCATGTCCCTTATTAGCTGCCAACTTAATGATCCATTTAGCTTCCTCCTTTTCAGTGCTATTCCTGATGTTCCCTAGCCTCTCTGTAGCATACATGTGTTCCAAAACCATAAAACTAAAAACATGTGTCGTGTCATGTTGCAAAACATGATTAGCCAAGGCATTACCCTCATTCTGTCTAGGAATCACATAAACATGTTCCCTAATCCATTCTCTAAGTGTTCTATTGGTCTTGCCAACATAAAAACATTGGCATTTTTTACAAAGACCAAGGTAAACCACATTTCTAGATTTACAATCTGCATAGTGGTTAAACTCATATCTAACATCAGTATCTGGATGTACAAATATATTTGAGTTCATAATAAAACCACATTGATTACAAATATGACATGCATATGTTCCCTTCCTATGGGAAATAATTTTATTTCTCCCTTTCTTTTCATAACAGAGTAGTCTTTTCAGTGACTTGGCATTTCTATATTTTACAACCTGCTGGCATGTGCTTCCTGTTTCACAGCCCCCTCAGTTGCAGCTGTAATTACTAAGTTTAAACTTTATTGCATATCTCAAAAAAAATATATTTGTTTTGTTTTTTAATTTGTACCGTTCAGAATATCCATACTAATGCTGAACCTGTTATTCTAGCAACTTTCTGGCTTTGTAGGGATGATTGTCCCTTATGGCTTTGTCCAGATTCCTTACTCTGATGGTTTGGGAGGTGTGCACTATGTGCTTATGCTAAACCTGTTATTCTGTCAACTTTCTGGCTTTGTAGGGATGACTGTCCTTTATGGTTTAGTCGAGATTTCTTAGCCTCATGGGTTAGGGGTGTTAAAAGCGTTCTCGCCCATTTTAACTTGCCGTATGGCAATTCTAGTGTGCAGGGGGCATGTGTATTGTGACAGCACTGCTCTCAGACACCCCCCCGTACTTGTACACAGACCCATGTTCATTTTACAACATGGCATCGTGCCTTCATACATATGCATGGAGCACTGCCGTGCTGAACAGCCACGGTTGCTTCCGTGCAGGAATAAATTATTCCTGCATGGACATTTGCTGAATCCAGGGGAATGTCTAAATCACTTACCTGTATGGCCTAAAAACACATACAGATTGGTGAAATAAACACTTTTTCCCCTATTCACATCTTCCACCACTTTTCAGAACACTAACTTAACTTCCATGAAAGCAACACATTCATATGTTAATAGTCTGTATGGTGATCATGTTACAGTGGGGTTAGGAAATTAACTTTTTCTACTGTAGTGCGATCTAGGAGTTGGCATAGTTAATTTACGGAGGATGTGGGTGCAGGGGGGCTTGCCCCCTTGCAGAAATGTAGTAAAAAAATGAGTTTCTTACTTTGGTGTTGTTGTAGGTGGAGGGGATGTTATTTACATGTGTGTTGTAGTTTTCTGTTATAATGCACACGTTCAGTGTTGTGAGTTTTTGTTGTTTTGGATTTTCTGTGTTTTGGGTTTCTGATGTTATGGTCTCAGAGTTTTGAAAATTTCAATGTTATGAGATTTCAGTGTATTCTAGTAGACTCATGCATATATATATATAGTACTTATATATATATATAGTACTTATGCTCAAACGCATAAATCACCGAAATGCAAATAACCGAACACTAACCAACGAAAACACACTACAAAGAAAATACATTCCACCGACTCACTAATCATCGAAAACAACACAACAGCAGGTGCCTTCAGCAAAACTCGAGCGTATCCCATACCGTCACCACAGAACATACATTCCGATGTACAGTTCAACACTTGTGCTGATAAAGAAATAAAGACCGAATTCAGTTCACAAAGCTTTACTTATTCATTTTAACCAGATAATGAACTGTAAAAACAGTCCCATTCCATTCATATTTACAAAAGATTAGCAATTGCTTTCACGTAATCAAGGGGAGTGTGCTGTTCTCTATTGGTGAACAAAGTCTGCAATTGTTCTTGCTGACGAATAAGGGCCCTTTTCTTTGGAGTAGGTGGGCATGCAGCAGACATCCTACACCATACTTCATCCATCCTGTTCTGTTCACAGCTAATAGCCTGTAAAATACTGTACACATCAAACAAATGATTCCCTGCTAAACACCGAAGCCTCCTGTGCCATGCTTCAACAGCATTCTGGGTCCTGGGCAGGTTTAACTCATTTAACACACTGATGTTCCAGAATTGCACAGGAAATAATGGAAGAAATATGATAGAGGTCGTAGTCCTAGTTCTAAGGCATCTAGGCTTCCCTATCAAATACCAGTCCTCAAAATACTTTAAGAGTGGCTTGCCTACTACAGGAAATTGCTCTTTTAACAGAAGAAATGTCTTCATGACTTTATCCTCTGATAGGAAAGCTAAGGCTGCCAACTGCTTGACACATTGCTGGAAGTGAATGTCTGAGTTGTATAGCGAAGCCAGTCCCAAACCCTGAATTTTCCACCAAATGTTTCTTCCAAAATGGAAGAAACAACCCTTGCACACCACTCCACTAATATTGTGGTTTACTCTCTGAATAGCTGCAGGTTCAAAGTCACACAAGACAAATGAGATCTCTAGATGTAGTTTGCGGTCATTAAAGAACTCAAAAATGCATCTCCACATTAAATTGTATGCACATAATGACTTCTTATTCATTAAGCAGTACATTAGGGGTACACTCCTGCTATAGGCACTGTACTTGACAATACTATGAATGGTGTGCAATTGCCTACATTCTGCACCTCTTTTGAAGTAAGTGCCATCCATTAACCATATCTTTGTAACTGTCATGTCTTGCAAATTTGCATCTGTTGTCAGCACTAGCACCTTGATATAATTGCTCATATCTTCACAGGACTGTTTTAGGAATACACCATTTTACAGTGAGAATTGGGTTACATCAAAGTGGAATAAATCTAATTCACTACAATTTATGCCACGTCTTCCCTTAGAACAGACACGCTTAACAGTTTGAAGCATGGATCGTCTGTTAGGCAAATACGGTGCAAATTCCATGGACGTGGAGACTACAGCATCGTTCACAATGACATATGGTGTATCTCTGGAAAGGGATGCCCTTTGCTTCAACTCTGTTCTAATGCGGTATTTTTTCACTTCTTGTGGTTCACCTGCGTGACAATGCTCAGCGGATTTCAGAAGCTTTTCACCATCGGTTACAGAGATAGTGATGGCTCTACCTTTACATTTACCAGTAATTTTATACTTGCAATGCCAGTATTTACATGTTTTAGTCTTTTTCTCTAACTGGTAGATGTATCCGTCTAATACCAGTATTTCTCCACCTCATTGAGACTTTTCAGTTTTGTAACCTTGTCCCAGGACACTGGGCGCTAACCTACACATATCAGCCATGTTTCTTAGCATGGTAGTTCTAGTTAACTTGCAATGCTTTGATATTTGTAACCTTAATGGCTGTGAATTACCAGATTACCACTTAATTGTACTCTGCTGTTTTCGGTGATTAGTGAGTTGGTGGAATATATTTTCGTTGTAGTGTGTTTTCATTGGTTAGTGTTCGGTTGTTTGCATTTCGGTGATTTATGCGTTCGGCCATAAGTACTAGATCCATATATATATATATATATATATATATATATATATATATATAGATATATATATATATATATATATATATATATATATATATATATATATATATATATATATATATGTATGTATATAAAATGACAGATAAATGTTGAAAAACAGATAAATATAGATAGACATGGTTTCCTGTGATGTGGTCAAAGCGTACTCTTGTCAAATTCCTGTTATTGAAATCCAACTGATGGAACAACATACACAATTAAAGGAAAGCATACTGTATAGTGCTTACAGTAGTGAGATCTCAAAATATTTTCACCTTTTCCCTAGGACTGTTTAATCTCAGAATAAGTATATTTAAGTTAGTGGGGGTGTGGAGGGTATAGGAGAGATTCCTTTCAGCAAAAAATACTATAGAGAAAGGTCATTTTGATAATACCATTTGTGTATGTTTTAGTTCAGCAGATGGAGTTCAAGTAAATATCTTTTTGATGGGTTGCCTGGTGCTCACACACACACACACACACACACACACACACACACACACACACACACACACACACACACACACACACACACACACACACACACACACACACACATGCTCTTACAGGCTTTTTTTCAGCCTTTCTTTCCATGCAAAATTTGAAACAGATGGGTATGGGAATTTGCCATTACCCCACAGTTGTGCAGTCTTGGAGTTGGTATATACAATTACAATATTGATTTAATCTTTTCTTGTGTTTTGATACTTTTAGATTAAATCTAAAATGATTGCTCTTTTTTGTAAGTTTGCTTAATGATGAGACAATCTCATATATATGATAGGGTTTGAGAAGGATTATAGTTACATAGCTAATAACCAAATAAAATGAAGTGCATCTAAAGGAAATTCATGGCCGCACTGTGTGTTCTTTATCAGTAAAATATAGATATGTAACACCCTTGGGTTTTTTGAAAAAATATAATTTTATATTTTTCCCTAGCTTACTTAGGCAATTTCCTTTCCTAAGGACAGTCACAAAAATACAACATAATTGTGCTTTTCTGCTCTTTTGACAGTGATATTCAGTTTACTTCATACTCTACCATGTTGTATTTTATCTTAATTTCGTTTGTTTCATATAGAACCTTTTTGGTGGTTTTAGGATTCTTGATTTTGATTAATGGCAATTGTATTCATTATCAGGTTAAATTTAAAACAGAGTCTTACTACTCTAAATCATGAATCCTATAAAGTTTAAAAGCATAGTGAATGAAATATTGTGAGCAATAAAATATTGCATGTCAGTAACTCACAACTGCAGCCGTGGCAAATTACTGTCTAGGATTACTTCAAGAGTAAAACAAGTCTTCTGGAATATATATTTTTTGATGGTCAAATCAATAAAAAAATAAAATGTAGCTACTGTTACCGTCTCTGTTGGACAATTTTCCATTGCTTTTCAATCTGAAAGGATCAATCCATGCTGAGTTACAAGTGACAAAGAATGACTAATGCAGAGTTTTATGAAAAAAAAAGTGAAGGAATTCCGAGTGGCAGTGTCTGCTGTTGCCTTTTTGGCATTATTCCTTTGCCAGACATTCCCTTCTCCTGAAAGATTTATGTTTTTTTGTATTGAAGCTGATTATTTTATGCATTGTTTCATAACACAAACTTTATGATTATGATTTAAACAGAGGAAGAATATGTGTATAAATTCATGAATATTTGGATAGGAGTTTGCTTTTATACATTGAAATGACAACATGGTGAAGTACAAGTTCAGTGTTGTTTATATATATATATATATATATATATATATATATATATATATACACACACACACACACATAAACATATATATATATATATATATATATATATATATATATATATATATATATATATTTAAAACAATAGACAGTATCGTAAAAATAAGTACTAAATATCTTTACAGATGGTATAGAAAACTTATAACAAGATTAAACTTTGTTAGTCATGCTGCCATTGCTATACAAATTGTAGTACATTTTTTTCTTCAATAAAGTTCCTACTTAATACAAGTCCTGCAAATTGTTTGAGTTTTAATGTATAGCTTTGAGTATAAGTGTGTGTGTGTGTGTGTGTGTGTGTGTGTGTGTGTGTGTGTGTGTGTGTGTGTGTGTGTGCTTCCGCGTGCGTATGTGATTGTGTCCATTCGCAATCATGGTCAAGCACACTTACATGCATGCATACATGTGTGTGTATGTGTGGAAGTGTTTTGCATTCATATTGATGCATACATGCATGTGGATGCATGTGCATGGCTGTGCTCTGTGTGCATGGAACTGTTGAACTGTCTACTTGCATCTCTGCATGTATGCATGCAAGAATATATGTGTGTGTGTTGGGTCTATGTCATAATGTTGTAACCTGATAACACTGAAACTCAAAATGTTGGACCCATTTCACTGAAAACTTATAATGCTAAAAACTCAACGCTGAAATGGCATTTCAATGAAAACATTCCCCACAAGAAATATAACCTAACAACATGTTTTTGCAGGGGCAAGCCCCCCTGAACCTCCCGTACTTATATATACTAACTCTATAATCCCATAACCATGGAAAAAAGAAAACAAAAACACCACACATAGTGAGCTAGTGCTCAAGAGCAAACACAGACATCTACATATCTGGGGGTTCAACATGATGCTGCACTGTGCTGGACTCACGTCCCTTATAACTCCTGTGATAAGAAATGACACTACTACATACTTTCTACATAACTGTATACAGTTCTACACTTTTCAGTGAAATGAGTTTTCCGTGCTATGAGTTTTCAGAGTTATGAGTTTTCAGTGAAATGGCTTCAATGTTATGAGTGTCGGTGTTATGAGGTTTCAGCGTTATGGTAGAGACCTGTGGCTATCTGTCTATGGTTGTTACTAGAGTGGGAAACCTTAGAATAGCATGCAAAATTTGCAGAAGAAATGGAAGTTGCTTGGGTAATTAATATGATGCGGCCCAGATCATTCAGTCTTGGTTGTAATAATATGCAAATAGCAATATTGTTATGTGCTTCTGGGAACTATAAGGAAGTAATAGCAAAAAGAACATTAGTTAACTATGTCATGTTATGCTATATTATGTTATGTTATGTTATGTTATGCTATGCTATGTTATGTTATTCTATGTTACATGTTATTGCATTAAGGAAAAATAGCAGATATTTCAGAGAATTCTTCAAAATATATTGATGCCAAATTTTGTCTCATACAAGAGAGCTGGCAATGGGAACTAAAGAGAATTGTGTGAAGTTGAATAATAATATAGTTTTGACAGTTGTCTCAGTCTGTGTTTTGCAGTAGTATATTTGAAAATGTGCATGTAATTTTGACTTTTTTCTCTTTAGATAACAAATCAGTAGGCACTTTATGAGATGTAAAAGAATTGTGATTTTTTTTGCATCACGCCACAGAATTTTCTGTAAGTATTGTGTTCATCAGGTTTACTGAAAAACAGTAATAGAACATTTAAAGGATGCAGAGCAAGCTGAGGATGTGTTAGACCTTAAACATGTACTGCTGGTGAATTTAGGTGTTTCCAAAGAGTTAGTATCTTAAATTCTGTAACTGGTTAAAACTCACAGACAAGTAATGTAATTCACCTTCATTTTAGCTAATGTACAACAGTGTGTTTTGCAGGTTTTATCTGTTTTATGAATTGCCTGTTGTCAAGTTTGGAGTGATAGGAAAGTTGATATAGGTTTGTTTATGAAAATGGAATATTTTTGGTATTGCCCAGGTTACCACTAGTGGTGTATAAATTTGACATTGCGAGTAAATTGTGCTGCATCAGTTACTGAGTATATTTAGCTCCCATTTAGCTCCCATTTTCAAGGTGCTTTTACACACTGTACCTTGATGTGCTCAGTGCTTTATCATTGTAGCAGAAATATAGTCAAGTCATCGAATATTCCAAAAAGGCAAGCTACATACTGATAATCTGGTTCTCCCCCACAAATAAAGTACATTTTTAAATTCATTAATACCATTTGCCACCAAGCTCTCATGTGCTATTGGCTTGCTTCTGATTTGCTTGTTGCTACTTGTTTGACATAGCAAGTGTTCAAACTTTTACTAACAATCCTAGTATTACATAGGCCTCCCATAGCCTAAGTCTATCCCTAAAACATTCACCCTATCCCTAACTCTAACTTTAGCAGAGGGGAAGTCCCTGCAAATTACAATATTATCATTACCACCCTTAGCTCAAACCCTGTGGTGAGAGATTTATGAACACAGGTAGATAGCAACCTTAACATCGATTCCCATGTGTCCACCGTGGTAAGGAATACCTTCTATGTTGCACATCTCGTAAGTAAGGCCATCTCATCCACAGCTAAAGATGTTACAACTCCCTGTACTCATCCCTCATCAGACCACTATTAGAATTCAAGGGTCCCTCAGTATGTATCTCACTAGACACCTGCAGCAGCTAGAGAAAGCTCAGACGTTTCTCACCAAGAAAATTCAGGGCTTTCAACACATGACCTACATGGAGAGACTAAAGGCCCTGCGCCTGTACTCTGTATCTTATAGGCTGCTGACATGTGACCTGCGCCTGGTCTACAGATCAGTCTTGGATGCTGTCCTAATGGAAATCTGCACACCTGCAAGTCAAATGGGACAAGATTCACTCGCTCTAGGGATCTTAACTTAGCCTGTGACATTAACAGGACATGCTAGAGAGACAGATATGCCTCCCAGAGATTGCTACTGTGCTGGAACAAACTCCCAATTCACATAAAACAGAGCTCCTTAATGACCCTTTTTAAGTATAGCTTAGACAACTAGATGGGAAACTGTATATTTACCCTGGGGGTGTCACCTGCGTCCCTAGTTGGTGTTGATCTTAGAACTGTACTGCAAATATAGACCATATAACTTGGTCAATAAAGGAACAAGGATATAACATGGCTGGGCTTATAAAGGCCCTAGGACCAATAGGCTATAACCTCCTATAACCTCCTATGAACCTATTAACCTAATCCTAAAATTCCCTTTTGCTCTCTAACCCTAAATACCCATCTCCCTCCCTAAACCTAAATTTCTTGATCATTCTTAAACCTTCCTAACTTTAAACTCCCCTACTACTCCATAAACATAAATTTCCAAACCTCCCTCCCAAAACCTAATTTCCCAGATTATTGCCTAACCCTAAATTACCATATTGCAGCATAATCCTAAACTTCTCCCCCAATCCTTAAATCTAAACTCACATCACATTCTCTGAACTTTAATTCCGCCTCTAAATCTCTGCCTAAACCTAACCCAAACCCTGCTCCCTAATGCAAAGCATAATTGACTCAGTCAGCCCCTAAACCTAACAGTTAAACTCCCAACCCCGTCCATCTTCCTTCCAATGGCTGCCACATTTACCTTACTCCAAGTCAAATATGTGATCAATTACCTCCACTAGCAGCTTACCAGAACATACAGTCGAATGTGACTGAGAGTGGAAGTCACTGTGAGTTGACATACAAATAAGGTATTGGCAACAAGGCAGTGGTCTGAAAGCAGGAAGGATTCAAACAATTGAAGCAGACCTAACAACTTCTGTGCAGTTAGTCAGGTAGCTACATTTGAACGGAATCAATACGTCAAATATATATGATAGAGCCACAACTAACATGCAGCTAAACATGTTGTCACATGCCTTATATATTTGTTGTCTATATAGCAGAAATAATGAAATGTTCCATAGAATATTGTCTAAACTGGAGTCTCTACTACAATATGTGTAGCTAGTGTTAGGAGCTAGAACTTTACATATTTTCAAACTCAAAAATAAAATAGAATAACAGTGACACATATCTTATTAAAAAGAACACTGTTAAGATAATAAAAATAGCATCAGAGCTTTACTGTCACATTTTACTGTAGCACTGGAGATACCAGGGTTTCAATGATCCTGATTTGTTTAAAGCAAAGTTTGGCAAACGTTTTTGTTTTATTAATGTTAGACGCATGTCATAGATTTAGCTCTGACACTGAATTCAATGAGTAAAGAAGTTTTCCCATTATCCTCAAAGCTGAGCAATCTTAGATATAGTATACTTTTAGAGATGTGGGAATGTAGAGGGTGCAGAAGGGCTTATCAGATGGAAAAATCGTTTCACATATGCCAGTGGTAAAAGTCAACTCTTCAGCACATCTTCTTTAGTTTGGTGATGTTTCTTACTGAGATCTGTTTGTTAGTTACCTTGTATCCATCCAACTGGTTTTATTTTACAATTAGTCACTCTTCAAAATCATCTGAACCTTGTTTTATATGACTATTTTTACTTTCTTGAATGCTGTGAAGCACTCAGAATTATTAGTGATAGACATGTGTCAAACTACACCTCCTTGAAATCCAGTACAGGTTTAACACTCTCGTAGTCAGAGTACCTTTCCAGGAAGCCTGTGTGTAACCTTGCTGCTGTTAAACATGTCTGTAGCTGTCTATACTAACTTATCCTTGGCTGGATGTTTGGCTGAGGTCATTTTTTTTAATAATAAAACAAACTTTCAACATTTTAAGCATAATATATTCTGTTTATTATTATAGTACTGATGTCTTAGCATTCCAAAAATGAGAATACACTAAGAGTATTTATATTTTCACTTTTAAGGAACATAGAAACAATACTGGGCGAGTAATTAGAGAGATTATATGATGCCAGGCTATATACTCCTTTAAGTCGACATACTTAAAAGATCTCCCTACCCTTTATAAACACTTAATACTGCTCATTATCCAAATGTATCAGGGCCGTACATGATAACCTGGTGTAAATTTGTGTCTAAGCCATCCATCATTAAGACTAGCCTTAAGGCAGACAAAGCAGTTGCTTGGCTTGACCTATAGTAGTAACATATTTCATGGGCAGGGAATATGCTGAGTTCAGCTATCCTTCCAGTGAGTCTTGTTTATCTGTTGGTGAAGATTTAAGTCCCTACAATGTGTATTTGTCGAGCCACATCTGTTTATACACACACACACACACACACACACATATATATATATGTGTGTGTGTGTGTGTGTGTGTGTGTGTGTGTGTGTGTGTGTGTGTTTGTATATACATCTTAAAACATCACTTAGAACATTTTTTCGATGTTATACTGACTTTATGTAAGACTATTAATATGCATATCTCCTTAAAAACATAATGATAATGATGATAACAACAATAATAATAATCTCCATTTATCTAACATATTGTACTGTGACTGTTTACGTAACTTCACTACCTCACTTTGCATCCTCTTCACGCTTCAAATGAGCAACTTATGTCTACAAGTAAAAAATTATTTCTAAACATATTTTATTACATTTGATGAATTTCACTGAAGGAAAACATAATGCAATGCAAGTAACTTCATTGTTTTATTTCTGTTCTCGTCTGTCCAACAAACAAGAAGCCCAGACCCGTAATCCCCTCCTAGTTTTTAGTGTAAAGTTAGAGAGTGATTCCATTTTTTTTTTATCTCAGGCTGTTAAAATATCCTAAACTGTCTATATATTGTTTAAACAATTCAGTGAGAAAACCATCAAAAGCTGTCAAAATGAATATTAACAAACCTGTTTGCATACTGAATATGCTAATTGCTTAAAACAACTGTATGATGACCACAATACCGCCTTTTTTTTCCATTTAGAGAAAAAGAAACTATAAACAGACTGGGCTGAATTCACCTCTCAGCTATCTTTCGGCATTGACAGCTGAACCACAGTGCTTTTGCACAAATAAATACAGCGTCACAAGTGGACTGTTTCTGTGGTCATGCAAATGCTAATGCCACCTCACTAGTTGCTATGTTGATTCTTCCAATTAGGAACGTATCTTGACAAGGAAAAAATAATTTCTAAAGATATTTTATGACATTTGATTAACTTCACTAAAAAAAAAAAATGCAGTGTGTGTGTGTGTGTGTGTGTGTGTGTGTGTGTGTGTGTGTGTGTGTGTGTGTGTATGTACCTATGTCCATGTATATGCATATTCTGTTCAATACAGTTAGTGGCCCAACATGTATTACACTTGCATTTGGTGCAGAAGACTGTGGGTTCGACTGTTGACAGTGCAGTGCAGTGCAGCATAATGGGGTGCTGTACTCCTGAGTGTGTCACCCTTCACATGAGACATTAAACCGAGGCCCCATCTGATTGAGCTGGTCGTAGCTCAGGTTTATCCCATAGCACTTATCAAAAAGCATTGTGAAAATTCCTCAATGTTTTGGGTGGGAGGTTAGCTAATGGTTAAGGTGCTTGCCTTACAGACACAAGGCACAGGGTTTGATTCTCACAGGGGGTAAATGGCTATACTTAAATTGGCACACAAGGGCAGTTAGCCTAGTACTAATCTATGAACCTAGAAAATATTACGGTTCAACCAAACACCCTAATAATGGGTGATTTCAGCTACCCCACCATTAACTGGGAAAACTACTCATGTACCAATTACTTCACTCAACGCTTTCTTGAATTCATAAATTTCAGTGCCCTAGATCAACTTATCCACACTCCCACCAGGGGCAACAATATCCTAGACCTAGTCATTACCAACATGAGTGACTGGTGTTCCACACCTGAAGTCAGATCCGAAAATAAGCTAATCACCCTAGATATCCACATCCCGCCCCCACCCCCCATTAAGGAAATCATGGTAAAAAATGTCTCCATAGCCAACTTCACGCTTCTTAAGACAGACGTGGCAAACTTCATGACAACAATGCAGATGGATAATACAGTTATGACTGCTGAATCCTACACAGATGCATTCTATAAACACTTACACAAGTGCATGGATCGTGCTATCCCAAACAGAACCAAGACGTTATCCTCCAAAAAAGGGAAGCAAATCTGGTGGTTTCTTGCCATAAACAAACTCTACAACAAAAGGAAGAAACTGTTGCAAAAGAGAGCAAAATCTCATGAGTGGAGGAGTTCCCTGGTCAGCATCAGTAAGAAGCTGAGATCCTTTATAAGATCCTCCAAAGCTAGCTATGAAAACAAAATCACCACTGATTCTAGGAACAACCACAAAGCATTCTATAGCTATGTCAAGAATCTCAATGGCAACACCCAGATCTGCTCTGAGTTACAGCACAACGGCATGAAAATTACACCACCAACTGATATTGCCAACGTCCTGGCAGATAGGTTCAGTGCTAACTTTACCCCCCCCCCTCTGACCCCCAAAGGGTCCATAACTATACAGGAAGAATGCAGAGTCCCTGTAATCACAACTACACAGGTAAAAGCTGCACTCTCTAAAGCCAAAAACACAGCATCCATGGGACCGGACAACATCCCAGGCTGTGTTTTACACGAACTTCAGAATGAACTGGCTCCCCACCTAAGCACCATGTTCAGTCGTAGTCTCACATCAGGCTTTGTGCCCACTGAATGGTGCACATCAACAGTCATCCCACTCCACAAAGGGGGAGACACCACAGATCCTGGGAACTATCGCCCTATTAGCCCGACGAGCCTGGTCTGTAAGGCCATGGAACGTATCATCATGGAGCTCAGTTCGGGTTTGTGAAAGGCGGATCATGCCTCCTGAACCTGATCAACTTTTTTGAGGCAGTCACCAGAGCTGTAGATGAGGGTAAGGTGGTTCATACAGCCTATCTTGACCTCGCCAAGGTTTTCGACACCATCCCCTATTTTGGAATTATAACTAAACTCACTAAACTAGGTATAAATCCCTACGTCACAAAATGGGTTACCAATTGGCTCACTGACAGAACCCACACTGTAAAAGTTGCAGACTCTAAATCTGACTTCAAACCAGTGACAAGTGGTGTATCACAGGGTTCAGTCGAGGGACCACTCCTGTTTGGTATCTACTTCTCTGAAGTACAGGCTAACACAGAAGACCTTTGGCTAATGAAGTTTGCAGATGACTGCAAACTAGGAGCCATAGTTGAGTACCCAAATGATGTGGACATCCTACAGAAGGGCCATACTGAGACAGATGCCTGGTGTCACAGCCATGGCCTCAAGCTCAATGCCAAAAAGTGCATTGTCATCCCCTTTGGTAAAAACTCTGTACCCATGAACTACCACATAAATGGCAGTCTACTTAATGCCAAATGTGTGATAAGAGACCTTGGGACCCAGGTGGACAGTAGTCTCTCCTTTGATAATCACATCGCCACAATAGTCAGGAAATCCTTCTACATGGCACACCTCATCAGAAAAGGGTTCTCATCCAGGAAAAAAGAGGTAATTGTTTTCCTCTACTCGACACTCATTAGACCCATTATAGAGTACAACGCCCCTTTTGGAATGTACCTCACAACCTCACAAAACATCTGCAGCAGCTGGAAAGGCCACAGAAGTACCTCACAAAGAGGATTACTGGCCTCAAATAGATGCCCTACACTGACCGTCTCAAAAAAACCCCAGCTTTACTCCATAGCATATTGCCTACTCCGAGGTGATCTCTGCCTAACATATAAAGCTATGTCAAACCCAGAGCTGTTGGACATGCTACACCTAAAGAAATCCCAATCCCTCTGAGTTACATGCTCTAGGGACCTAAACCTTGTCACCACAATAAACAGGACAAACAGGAGGGATAGATTCCTGCCCCAGAGACTTCCCATACTCTGGAACAAGTTACCCATCTATGTCAAGCAAAGTTCTTCATTAGCACTCTTCAAGAAAAATCTTGATAAGTGGATGGGAAATAGGAAATGTACCCAGGGGATCACTTCTGTGGCTCTGCTCAACAGGGGCACAGGAAAATAACTTTCTTGGGTGGTGTAAGCCAGGGAACCTTGGTGGTTAGGCTTACTTAGGCCCTTGGGCCAATAGCTTAGTACCTACCTATGAACCTATGTATGTGCATGGAGTAGGTTGGAGTGGATATCATATTTCCACAAACCACTAGATCAAAGAGTAGAGCCTGAAATATTTAATAGGGGATGCCACTAGCCACCGGGGTTACCTCTCTAAATTTGTGCCTTAGCAGCACATAGAATGAAGATTAATTGGTGAGGGAAACCACTATCCACCATGGTAAGTCTTTGATATATACCTTAAAGACCTTAATGGCACATGGGGTCAAGGAGAACACTATACATCAGACATTACTCTGCATAATGTGCCTGAGAGCCACCCAGATACAGCATGAGTTCAGGAAACACTGGACACCAGGAAAGATGCGTAGGTAAAAGAAACATAAGATTGTGCAGGGAACCACTTGATACCAAGGATAAGTAGCATCCCCTAAAAGACATTCAAATGGATTTCAATCCTGTATTTTCCACCTGCTCTAGAGGCGATTAGACCTCTACAACACTATTAGACAGAAGGGATCTTTGGTTAAAATGACATAAGTAAAAAAAAAGGGGAAAAGGTTTTGAACCCTATACCTTAACTCACAAAGCCCCAGCCTTAATCCACTATACTGATAAGTTATACTAGTAGGGTTGTTAGCATTTATTGAGGATCTTGGAAATTATGCAATGCGTAAAAAAGATCCTAACTTATGAGAGAGATGGGCAGTGACCATTAAGCATACCTCTCCACCTTATGGTGCAAGACATCAGGTCAAATACTTAAAATAATGGTGGGACAAAATTATTATTCCCACAAATGTAGAAAGTAACTAGGATAACAGCTTTTGCACTAGCCTGCTTTTATTGAAGGGTATGACGTGTGAAACTTGAATGATCAGCATTAAGGGTTAATTATTATCATCCAAAAATTACCTGAGCAAGCAAAAAGAAGACATTGTGGACATTCTGACTACAGAGACAGGTATGGGGTATGTGGCATGTGTGTATGTGCATGCTTATTGTGTGCTATTATGTGGGAGAATGACTGCTTACACAATACTTCTGGCACTGCTAACTACCACAGGAAAGTGTTGCTCTGCACTTGCAGATGTTAACAGCAATTCAGAGACATGCAAATTAGAAAATAATGAGGTCCTTCCTCATTGCAACTAATGTGTCACTGAAATGGGAATTTCTGCATCATGTAAATAGAATCTTTTCACTGTGGCTCTTAATGTGAATGTGGGTTTCTTTATGTATCCCCGGAAATGTTTCTGTGTTACAGAATAAGTTAAAAATGCTGTGTGAATAAGATTTACATGTTAATTAAGTGACAAATACCTGAAAATTAAGCTTTATATGAGTAAATAAAATATATTAAAAAAGGAAGATAAGTGACAAATACCTGAAAATTAAGCTTTATATGAGTAAATAAAATATATTAAAAAAGGAAGAAAGTGTTCTTAGGACACAACTTACTAAACAATGTATGATACAAACACCTCTTGTCCTGAGAGAAAGCTACATTGTGTTTAAGATGACCAGTTTCTACAATAATATTTATCCTTATGATCTGTATTTTAAATGAACACAAAAGATGAATACTAATGTCACACTGAAATTCAAAAAACATGATATCCTGTTAAGCTGCTATACTAATATTACTAGTCAGAGCGAAAATATACTTTATTTAGATAAGACATTAGTCCACAATATTAATGTTTCATTTTTATGAGTTTTGTTAGAACATTCAGGTCTCTCTGCTTGCCTCTTTGGGATTATAAGGCTCCATTCCACTTGTTCCTAAATATCATTGATTTTTTTCAGATTTAGGAAAGGAAAGTATGTTTTCTAAAGAGTGAGATGTACTTGTTTTTTTCTGACAGAAAGGTATTTGCTACCCCATTTTAGGGATTTTAATTTTGCTAAGTAAACTTTCCTTTTTCGCTGTTACTTTCTGTATATCAGAACTACCCATTTTCAGGGGGGAATTTGCACAAGCAGTTCTAATAAAAAGTTCTTTATTCAGATTTGAGATGAATGTACCAATTATGGACCTGTGAGGGACTCCTTCCATAGCTGGAGGTTTTGTGAAAGATATGTTGACTTCCTCTTTGCCATATGACAAGCTCTCCTAAAGGTTTAACACTTTTGGAATCCATCCTTCCATTGTCTCAGGCAAACCAAATGCTTCTGCATTTCATCTGTCTCAGTTTTCTATATTATCCAGCTCATCCTGTGGCCAGGTATTTTGTTTTAGCAAAAATCCAGTGTGGCTTTCTTGCTCACTCAGAGTTCCCTCTATGTCCTTTTAACTTGTTTCTATGCTCTCCTTGTGAATGTTTTGCTGCTGGATCATAGCTTTTAGAAGTTAATAATGTTTCTTATCATTCTCTTTTATGTAGTCTTCCTTTTTATCCATATTGTATGTTGGGCATTGTTATACTCAGAAGAGCCTACCATACTAGTAAATTATTAGGCATGATATAACAAGGTACACAGTTAAATTCATAAAAATCTATTCTTTCTAAAATATTAGTCAGACTATTAAGGCCTACAGTAGACAAAATTAACTCACTAGATTCTAGCCCACTGCTGTGTGTCAGATTCTGGAAACCATGAGTCTGCAGTCTGCCTTTATAGAACCTGTTGCATGCCTTTTAGAACTGGGGATCCCAAGGCCATGCCCAAATTACCCCATATTTACTGACACCCACTTACTTTTACCATACACTGAATTGACATATGAAAGGTGTAGATACTTACTTAATCCGGAGGGTAGAAACTCATTGAAGCATATTGTTAGCACCCATCAGATATTCAGTAGCCAAACCACGTGACACCAGCATACCACTCTCTAAACAATGAACTTTCTTAAGCTGAAGAACTTAAGAAATCTCTCTCTCTAATCCTCAAGGGCATCCATGGTATAGTCGGACACAAAACATTTCTCAGCAATATACAGACATGTCACCAGCTACACAAATAACTCATCCAACACAAGCACAACTAAGAGAGGTCACATAGGTGACAAAATGAAGCCCTTAAAGCTACTGGGTAAACCAGTATGCACAGAAATATCCTAGAGATAGCTTTATAGTTCATAGTTTCTTACTATTGACTGTGAAGGATCTTTTCAAGTCCAGTCATGCATTCTCATGATTTTGTTTTTTAGTCCTTGGGATTGAAATAAGAATGACCAAGAAGAGGCAAAGCATTTATATGTTATCCCCTTGTATAATGGACAAGGGGGGTACTCCCATCCATTCATCCAGATTATGTTTGAATAGAGTAAGAAAAGTAATTTGTTTTCTGTGGAGAGGAAGACAAATCCTAAGAACTGGAAATCTCTGTAATGTATATCTATTCCTCCAGCATGTTATTTCTATGTTGCAGAAGAGATTAAGATCTTTTGATAGTAAGTTTATGACATCATTGGACTTACAACTGTGCAGTAGGTCTGACACGATAGGATCTGCTAAAGCACTTTATGCAGAGCACCATCCACCCCTCAGCATCCTATATGATACAGAAAATCAGGGCAAGGCTTTGGATAATCAGTATAGTTTTTATGAGTCACACCCATGATTTTCTTGGTGAGAAAACACTGCAGGGCATTCAGGTTGTGTGTCAAGTGTTTGGACAGGAACATGCCAAAGGGGCATTATTCTCAATGATTGGTCTAATAAGTGCCAAGTGTAGTGGAAAGATTACATCTTTTGACCTGGATGCCATACCCTTACTAATAAGCTGAACAATGAAAAAGGACCTTTTTACAATAGTGGATGCATGATGATTGAAGGACAATTCACTGTCTACATAGGTTCCCAGGTCATTAACTACCAAATCAATACTCAGGGGTATGTTGTCAATATTATAATTGCAGGGGATGCCATTCTTGCTAAAGGATACTATCATACATTTTTTGGCATTTAGTTTTAGTCTATAGTTTTGACACCAGCTATTTTTATGGGAGAGGCCCACTTAGAGGACCTTGGTGTCCTCTGGAAAGTTAATAATGGCACTTAGTTTACAGTAATCAGCAATCTTGGTGAGCTATATGCTCTTAACATTGTCTTTGACATCCGAGTAGTAAATACCAGACAGGAGTGGTCCATGGACACAGTCCTGGGATATGCCACTTGTGACAGGTATTTTGGAGAAGATAGAGCCACTAACCCCAATATCCTGGGTTCCATTTTTTTAGCCAGTTTACTATCCATTGAGTAACATAAAGACTGATATTTAGCTGGGAGAGTTTATCAACAATATCTGAGTGTGGAATGGTGTTGAAAGCTATAGCAAAATGTATATATGTTGTGCTTACTGATTTTATGTTATGCATTTCTTCAGTAACCTTCTCAAAGAAGTCAACCAGGCTGAGTAGGAAAGATTTCCCTTTAACAAAACTAAACTGACTTGGGTTAAGGGTTTGTAAGTTGCCTATGTCCTTGTTTTTTTTAATTTCATAATGATCCTTTCCACAGCCTTACAGATGAGGCTTGTCAGACTTATGGGTCTATAGTTATCTTGGTCAGTTGACTCCACACTGTTGTGCAAGGGGATGAATGTTGTTATCCTCCGTTTGTCCAGCACATAGCCAGCTTGGAAAATGACATGGAATAATCTCTGCAGGAGGTTTAACAATCCCTGTTTCAGGCTAGCCAGTAGGCATCCTAATATGTTGTCTGGCTCCAGAGAAGCAATGCTCTTAGCCTTGGATAGTTTCTTGAGGGCTTGTTCTTGGGAGATTTGGGGGAAGGCATAGATGAGGATATGTGATATGGGGATATGTTGTGTGGAGGGCGTGAAGTTTGAGCTAAATCTAGCCACTCATAGATTGGCTGCGTTCTCAAAGTCTAAGAAGGTGGCATCATTTACAATTAGCTCTGTGCAGTGGTGGGCATTGTTTCATTGTTTTTGAGGTTTCTAACATAGTTTAAGAAGGTTTTGTTGTTGTCTTAAACAAAGGTGGCTAGTTTTACCTCATTTCTGACTTTGGAAGATCCCTGCTAAGTTTAGTAAGATCATTTTTGTTATGCTGTCAGTTTCACTTATTTTTACATGTAATGAGTGTGTCTCCTGTTGTACAGTCTGTTTATATTTGGATTCCACTGTGGGTTTTATTTTTATAGGGTCATAAGTGTTTACTAGGCTAATGACCACAAGGGCCTTTTTAAGGCTAGCCATGCATCCCAAATCTCTAACAAGTTCTGATACCCTTGATAAGTGTAAGCAGGGGGTTTGGGAGATGAACTGTTTACAGGTTACCTGTCTCCATTAGAGAAATAGATGCCAAACCAGGGATGGATTTCCAGTTTCCCATTCAATTGTCCAAGTTGCACTTGAATTGGATTAGGGAGGAACTCTGCTTCACATGGATGGGGAGCCTGTTCCATAGACACGGCAGTCTCTGGGATACATACCTATCTCTCTACCAGGACCTATTTATATCACAGGCAAGGTTTAAGTCTTTAGAATGGGTAATTCTGGCACTGTTTGTTTTGTGGGTATGCAGGATGTCCATCAAAGTGGGGTCTGACAATGCCCTATATGCCAGGCATAGATCTCCCCTCAAAAGCCTGTAAGATACAGAAAACAGGGATAGGGCCTTGATGCAGTCTGCAGAGGGCATTTTAAATCTGCCCTGTAATATTTTAGTGAGGAACCTCTGTAGACATTTGAAATTGTTGGATATGCCTGGTTAGGTACATACCAAAAGGGGTATTGTACTCAATGATAGGTCTGATGAATGCCAAATGCAGTGGAACAATGGCTTTATTTGACTTAGATGCCATACCTTTGTTTATAAGTTGCGCAATACAGAATGATTTCCTCACCACTGTAGACACATAATGGTCAAAGGATAGATTACTATACATGCATGTCCCTAAGTCCCTGACTACTGAGTCAACTCTAAGGGGTGTGTTGTCAATATGATAGTTACCAGGGATGGATGACTTCCCAAAGGATACTGTTATGCATTTCTTGACATTTAGCTTTAGTCCATGGCTCTGACACCAGTTGTCTGTCTGTATCAGCCCCTCCTGGTGAATATTTATGTCCCCATAACTATGGCAAACATCTATAAATAAAACATGTCATTAAACAAAAAAAAAAAAATATTTGATAACACTACCTCTAAAAGTGTACAAATCAGTTCTACCTTCTCATAGTTATGCCTAGTTAGTAGCGATCAGATTTTCTCCAGTCCTCATGAATTGGGAATCACTGTAAAAAGCAATGTTACATCAAGGGTCATGAACACCAAATCTTCCTCCTCACTAACATTGCTCATAACCAGATGCAACTCTCTTAGAAAATCTTTTGTGTCTTTCAACACTATTTCTTCCATATCTACAATGGGACGCAAACTTTTTTCAAACTGGTATTGGCACAATGGGAGTATGACTATGTCAAGAGGAACAATGGTTTTGTAGAACACGTAGTTTGGTACAAACATTTTGTGGACGATGTATTTATTCTATGCAAGGGATTGATTGGTTTGATAAATGAATTTATTGATTATTTACATTCGACCACAACATTTTTGAGGTTTAAATACACAGTCTCTAAAGAGTCTGTAGAGTTTTTAGATGTCAAATTGACTAGAGAAGCTCTGTGGGAATTGAAGACATCCATTTTTAAAAAGAAATGGAAGAAAAATATTAAATATTATCTTACATAAAACAAGTATGCACCCTTGTCACATACCCAGGAATGTAGTGAAGGGTCAGGTATTAAGGGTGATGAGGCTGTATAATGATGATGCCATGTTAGAGATCTTGTTAGAATTGAAAAGAGATTTTTTACAGAGAGGCTATATGGAAAGATAGTTAGAATAGTGTATTAAGGAACTGAGATCAACTTGACACACACGAGGGAAACCCTTTTTTTCAGAAGATGTTAGGTAATGAAGGGAGGAGAATGATGTTAGAGAAGAGGGTAAGCTCAGATTGGTATAGACTTACACTAGTAATGTTGAGACAGTCTGCAATATCCCAAAAATTCCACTACACTTCATCAGATATTTATATATAAATATCTGATGAAGGGTTGTGGAAAACAATGTGAAAGCGCTCATATCTATTAAAACGTTACTTTAAACCTTGGTGAGTAAACTGCCTCCTGTTCTTGGAATTTTTGGTATTTTGCTGTTGGAAGGAGATGGTTTCATCGTTGGTTAATGTGGTTGTTAACTATACAGTTTGCAATATACTTAAGAAAATGTAGGCTATTTTGCAAGCAGATGACAAGATAAGTGCATATGTAAGACAAACACCAAGATTTAGTTTTAAGAATAACTTATCTTTAAAAAGACAACTATGTTATAAAAACATGAGGGGAAGGCTATAAACCACCATCACAATGGCAGGGGACATTCCCCCGTAGGTGTTGCAAGGCCTTTTAGTATGTTCATAGTGGAAGTCTATTTAGACATCATTTAAAAGGTTTCCAGATAGAGACATCTTTATATGCAGAGTGTGCAATGAAGTACTTGGTTTGTTTTACATACTGTGTGAAGTGTTTTAGTTATTATGTAGTGAAGACCAATAGGAAACTGAGAGAAAGGGTATTATAACATGTTAATGATGTAAGACATGAAAGAATGAAAAGTGCATTACCAGCACATGTTAAAGACCTTGGAGATGGTCATGATTTTAAGTTTTTTGTGTTAGAAGTTTTACAGTGTAAAAAGAGGGGGGGGTGATTTTAAAAACTTCACAGAACAGAGGGAACAAAAGTGGATAGTGCGTCTGAATACAGATAAGCCTCCTGGCTTAAACGAGCGTGTTACTCTAAAACCTGTGCTTAAGACACATCCACTTTTACACTAATCATTGTGTTTATATATGCATATGTATTTTCTATAAGGTATGTTACAGATAGATGTTAGGCTATAACTTTAAGGGAAGGACAATTTTTTACTATGTAATTGATTAATTGATGTTAGGTGTATATATAATTAATTCAGGTGAACTGTCTTAGTAGGTCTGAAGAAGCAGCCAGTAGACTGTGAAAGCTCTCACCTTCTTGTTTTTTATTTTTGTGTGTATTTTATTTATTAAAGTGTGTGTGTCCTCAGCACTGGAGTTCACTCTGGAATTTGTACATATTATTTGAAGTGCTTGATCCGCTGGAGTGTACACTACTTATCCGCTGGCTTGTTGTTGGTTTCTCTATACTTCTCCATCTACACCCTCAGAACAAACTTAAAATCTGTAGTGCTCTTTCCTGGCATGAAATGTACTGCTGCTCACTAATTATGACCTCCCTTCTTAACCTAGCTTCCACTACTCTTTCCCAAACCTTCATGCTGTTGGTGATAAATTTTATCCCTCTGTAGTTACTACAGCGCAGCACATCACCCTTATTCTTAAAAATTGGTACAAATGCACTTCTTCTCCACTCCTTAGGCATCCTCTCACTTTTCAAGAGTCTGTTAAACAATCTGGTTAAAAACCTCACTGCCCTCTCTCCTAAACACCTCCATGCTTCCACAGGTATGTCATTGGGACCGTCAGCCTTTCCATTCTTCATCCTCTTCATAGCTATCCTTATTTCTTCCTTGCTAATCCATTGCATTTCCTGATTCACTATCCGCACATCATCCAACCTTCTCTCTCTCATTCTTTTCATTCATCAGCCCCTCAGAGTACTCTTTCCATCTGCTCAGCACACTCTCCTCACTTGGAAGTACATTTCCCTCCTTATCCTTTATCACCCTAACCTGCTGCACATCTTTACTAGCTCAGTCCCTCTACCTAGCCAATCAGTACAGGTCCTTTTCTCCCTCCTTAGTGTCCAACTTTTCATACATCTCACCATACACTTTATACTTAGCCTTCACCACCTCTTTCTTCATCATACACCTCATCTGATTGTACTCCTGTCTACTTTCTTCATCTTTCTAACAATCCCACTTCTTCTTCACCAACCTCTTCCTCTGTATACTCTCCTGTACTTCTTCATTCCACCACCAGGTCTCCTTGTCCTCCTTCCTCTGTCCAGATGTCATACCAAGCACCTTTCTAGCTGTCTCCCTTACCACTTCTACTGTGGCTGCCCAGCTACCTGGTAGCTCTTCACTGCCACCCCAGTGCCTGTCTTAACTCTTCCCAGACCTCCACCTTACAGTTATCCTTTTACAACTTCCACCATTTGATCCTTGGCACTGCCTTCACTCTCCCCATCTTCTTCTTGATTGCTGTAATCCTACAGACAACCATCCTGTGCTACCTAATTACGCTTTCCCCTGTCACCAATTTGCAGTCTCCAAAGTCTTTCTGACTGATCTTCCTGCACAGGATATAATTCACCTGTGTGCATCTTCCTCCACTCTTGTACATCACCCTATGCTCCTCCCTCTTCTTAAAATATGTATTCACCATAGCCATATCCATCTTTTTCACAAAATCCACTACCATCTGACCTTCTGCATTCCTCTCCTTAACATCATACCTACCCATTCCCTCCTCATCCCTTCTGTTCCCTTCATCAACATGCCCATTGAAATCTGCTCCAATCACCACTCTCTCACCCTTGGGTACACTCTCCATCACTTCATCTAACTTGCTCCAAAGTTTTTTTTTTCTTATCCATCGCACACCCAACTTGCATACCATATGCACTAACAACATTCATCATCACACCATCAATTTCCAGCTTCATAAACATCACTCTATCTGATACTCTTTTTACCTCCAAAACACTCTGACATACTGTTCCTTCAGGATAACCCCTACCCCATTTCACCTCCCATCTACACCATAGTAGAACAGTGTGAACCCATCACCAATACATCTGGCCTTTCTCCCCTTCCATCTGGCCTATTGTGTGTACAATATATCAAACGTCCTTCTCTCCATCATATCAGCTAGCTCTCTCCCTTTACTAGTCATACTGCCAACATTCAAAATTTCTACCCTCATTTCCACACTCCTGATTTCCCTCCTCTCCTCCTGCCTCTGGGCATGCCTTCCCCCTCTTCTTCTCCTTTGGCCAACAGTAGTCCAATTCCAGCAGCACCCTGTTGGCTAACAGTACTGGAGGTGGTTGTTAACCTGGGCCTCGACTGATTCAGTATTGTTGTCCGCATATTTGCTCTGGCAAAAATTTTACACCGGATGCCCTTCCTGATATAACCCTCACCATTTATCTGGGCTTGTGACTGGCACAAAGAAATACACTGATTTGTGCATCCCCCAGTGGCTTCGCTGATTACTGAAATTCACCTCAGATTGGACTTCTCTGGCCATTATTGAAAGGGGTAGCAAGAAGTACAGTTTGCAGTGGCTAGGCTACAAATGATGTACCCAATCAACTAACTGTCTAGTAAAATCCTACGAACCTATAAAGTTATAAGGTCCTCTGTTGTGCAAGTGCACATACTAATTGCTTACCACTGACTCTGATTGATGGTGGCATTTTTACTCTCTCCTGACCCCAATCCCTGCCACCCTAGGCTTTATAATTTATTTACATTTTATTATAATACTCTGAGAAAGGTAAAGCACTGAATTCAGTGGACCAGTTTCAGTCTCAGTTGAAATAATCATAGAACTCCACCAAACAAACCCACATACTTATATATAAAACCAAGCTAATTAAACTCATAGTTACCAACAGACTCAGTGACAAATATTCCAACATTAAAGCAACTATTCAACCTATAAAGAATTCAGTTTAGAAAACCTTAGGAATAACCCACACAAAACAACCATTAAACTTTCTTATTATATTCTAGGTCTCCAAGATAAAATGTCATTAATGGTGTTACAAAAATCAAAATAATCTAATACTTAAGAAATCCAGTCCATGCAATCCAACAAACAAATAAAACATGCCACTACTGAAACTTGTCACAGTAACTTCTCTCCTACTTCTATGTAAGTTCATTATCACTACACATGCTCATACAGTTAGGTCCACACATCCCATACTGCTTTACACACACAAAAGCATACCACCCTAAAATAAACCCACACATGAATAATACCAGACATATTGGCCACCTAAAACCTAGACATTATCATTGTTACCAATTCACTCACAAAATAATACTCAGATCCTTAGCAAAAATCCTATGTAGCATAAAATATATTAAGTAACCATAATTATTGATTTATTGTGCACACCAATATAAAATCAAATCATGACCTACGTTTTCCAATATATACAAATAAAAAAATAAGTGTTGAAATCTAAAATAACAAGCCAGCCCAGAAGACAGCTTTCATCAAGGCCAAAAATACATGCAATAAACTCTCAGAGTTGCATTACTAAATAGCTATGTGCCCTTCAGACATACTACTTAACTGAAACATGGCTAAACTCAAAAACAGTAGATGAGGACATCTGACCACTTAATTCAAAACATCATATAACTCAAAGAGCTGGAGGCAATTAGCAATCATATATGCTACAACAAGTGTCTTTCAAAATGCAGTCCTTAATAAATGCCATCTTAAAAAGAAGCAGAAATTCTCATGAACACGCTTAAATTTAGCACTTATAATACCCTTTATACTGTTATAATGTATACAGCATCCAACTCAGTAAACTCAAATTTCAAAACCTTATAAGACACACTTTCCTGAATTTTCATAAATATTAAACAAGGTATTATCATACCAGACAATGTGAGTATTGATTGGGCAGAGAAGTCCTTACAGTTAATTCAAATTATTGTTACTAAAAATATTGTCTCAGTCCACTTCAGTAAACACACCACACCAAATAACATTTGATAACCTCTTTTAAACTTTCATAAATATAACTTTATTGAACAAAATTTGTTTTATGATCACACTATGAACATCCATATAATCATTTACTAGGGCCAACATACCCTTGCTCACCCTAACCAAATAAGCAGTATCCTCCCCTCCGCTCACTTACTTTTGCTTATCAAAGCAGCATCCTCACCTTTGTTCTCTTACTTTTACTTATCGAGCAGCAACCCAGCACTCACTTTCATTCCCTGTCTCATTGAATTAAACACCCACACCAGAGGCAGAACAGAGGAGGGACCTTCAGTAAACCATAAAAAAAAAGAAAAGAAAACTAAGTGAACATTAAAGAGGTCCAAACCAAAATCATTCAGGTACATTCCATCCTCTCTGAACCAAGCTGGGTCCTTTTCATCAACATCCCAATGGCCCATCATATAAATACCCAAAGCAACCAGTTGCCTAACTCACCTAAAATTAACAAACTGATGAGCCCTCTCCAAAGTCAAAATAACAGTGGTACTACCGCTGACCACATCATACACTTACCTAGGTATAACCTCTTTAAAATAAACAGATCCTCACTTATCCTAACTACTGACTGCAGCTTCAGAATTATTTCCAGATCATTACCAGACATTTATACCACCAAGATTCCCCAAAACAGAATACTCAGTATGGAGTCCAGTGCTACCTGAAACAATGCAAACCCAATTGTGTGCCACCCAGCTTAACTGCAGCCTCTATTTGCCACACAATTAATATAAGAATGACTAAAATAAGATTACATGTCCCAGAAAATGTATTTAATACGAAGCCAGTCACCGTACCCAATTATCTAAGACAAGACGGTGATGATATGGGGAAGTGCCTGCATAGCAGCTGGAGTTTTGTAAAAAATGATATGTCCCTTGAATATCAAACTGATTTATACAAGAAGCTTGTGTTACGAATGTATTAGAACTATATGTCGTTTGTATATCAAACTGATTTTGTACAGATGTTTGTGCTGAAAATGTATTTATGGGTTTGCTTGTATTGAAATGTATCAACATCGCAACCTGCTAAAATGAAGAGAAATGTACATGTATTTTTGTAAATGAATTAAATGTATATGTTTTAACAGAGGATAGTGGCATAGCAGAGGTTAATTTTAAGAAAAATTAGGGAAATATAAATGAGTTATTAAGCCATTAAAAGGCACCCCATAGTGCAGAATAGGACCAGAGTTGCTGGGTCTAGGGAAGAGCCTTTGTCCATTAGCTCATTAAAAAGAGTGGGGGGGGGCAGGCACTGCCATAAACATTTGGATGTGCATTGTCGCTATCAGTCTAAATTCCTGTCTCAGCTTCAATGGGGAATACTGTGAGCACCTAGAGTCAGGTGACCATATGAGTTCATTCTGCCAGCCCTCTTTGAAAATTATATTTTAGATATTACAAAGAGAAATCTCAGAGGACTGAGTATTCTGTTTTGGGGAACCTGACTAGAAAGACTGCTCACATACTTCATTGTATGGTCTCTGAGTACCCCAAGTTTCACAGGGAAGAAGTATATCCTAGTGGTAGTAGATTATGCTCCTAGATACCTTGAGGTGGTGGGTCTGTCTTCCATCGAGACAGAGAAGGTGACAAATGCTTTGCTAGAGATTTTCAGCAGGGTAGGTTTCTTAAAAGAAATACTGACTGACAGAGGTGCCAATTTCATGTCAGACCTGCTGGCTTGTCTGAGGGAGTGCTGTGGGGTGAAACACCTAAAAACCACCTCCTACCACCCCCAGACTAATGGTCTTGTGGAGAGGTTAAACTCTACATTAAAGGCCATGCTACATGCATTTGCAGAGCAGTTTAAGAGACAGTGGAACACATATTTGCCCCATCTCTTGGTTGCTTACAGAGAGGTATGCCAAGAATCCACAGGTTTTTCACCCTTTGAATTGCTGTATGGGCATAGGGTGAGGGGATATTTAGAGATGATTCATGATGAGTTGTAGGGTGAGTGTGAATCCCACAACGAGTCAGTTATGACATATGACCTAAACCTCAGGACAAGGCTTATGGAGCTCATAGGCTTGGCCCAGGAGAACGTGGCAGGTGTCCAACAGCAGAAAAAGGTCTGGTATGACAGGAATGCTTGAGTCAGAAAGTATGCTGTGGGGCAGCAGGTGATGGTGCTCATTCCTGTCAGACACAATAAGCTGCAGGCAGCTTTGAAGGGACCCTGCAAAGTGGTAAGGAAGGTCAGTAATGTTAACTACATGGTAGAACTGTTTGGCAGGAGACAGGGGCACAAACTGTACCATGCTAACATGATGAAGCCTTAGAATGACAGGGAGGCCTTTGTGCTGAGTATTTGCAGTGGATGGCATGAGGAGTCTGGGGGGAACTGGTGACTGATCTCCTCAGGGAGACTCAGATTAACACCTCAGTGGAAGGGTTAGCAATGTTCCAGCAGCTATCCCCTACCCAGGCTTGAGAAATTTGAGCAGTGTTACAGGAGTTTGAGGACATATTCAGTGGGAAAACCAGGGTGCACCCACCTGGAGGGCCCCAAAGACCTATAATGCAGGCCCCTTACAGGATGCCTGAGTGACTTAGACAGACTCTGAGGGAGGAGATACATTAGGTGTTGGAACTGGGAGTAATCCAGGAGTCCAGAAGTCCCTGGGCCTCCCCAGTGATGCTGGTTCCAAAGAAGGAGGGCAACATCAGGCTCTGTGTGGACTACAGGAAACTAAACAGTCACACAGAGTCAGATGCTTACCCCATGCCTAGGACAGATGAAGCCCTAGAGCAGCTGGGTGGGGCTAAGTATCTGACCACTATAGATCTTACCAAGGGCTACTAGTAGGCACTCTTGACTCCCAAAGCTAGAGAGAGGTCAGCCTTTGTGACTCCTTTCGGCTTGAATGAGTTCACGAAGATGCCATTTGGGATGAAAAATACCCTAGCCACTTTCCAGAGGCTGGTAGATTGCATCTTAGCAAGAACAGGAGAGTATGCCCTTGTTTACCTGGATAATACTGCCATCTACAGCCATTCCTGGCACGAGCACCTTCAGCATATCAGGAAGGTGCTGGGCAGACTGTAGAGAGCAGGGTTGACCATTAAGACCAGTAAGTGTCAGGTGGGTATGGCAGAGGTCTCTTTCCTGGGACATTGATTGGGGAGTGGTAAGATCAGGCCAGAACTTGCCTAAGTGGAAGCCATTCAGGCATGGCCTGCCCCTGTTACCAAAAAGCAGATGAGAGCATTCTTAGGATCAGTGGGTACTATAGAAAGTTTGTCCCCAATTATAGTATTGTAGATGCTCTTTTCACAGACCTGACAAGGAAATACAGGCCAGTTAAGGTAGTGTGGACTCCAGCATGTGAGCTGGAATCCCAGAAGCTTAAAGGAGCTTTGGGAGGACCCACTTTGTTAGACAGTCCAGATTACAGCAAAACATTTGTTGTGCAACTGGATGCTTTGAACCATGGGCTGGGGGCTGTACTTAACCAGGTTTTCTCAGAGGAAGAAGAGCACCCAGTGGTATATCTTAGTCAAACACTTCAACCCAGGGAGGAATGTTATGCAGCTGTAGAAAAGGAATGTCTCGCCATAATGTGGGCACTGCAGAAACTTCAGCCTTATCTGTATGGAAGGAAATTCACTGTAGGTACAGACCACAATCCTTTAACATGGCTACATAAAGCCAATCAGCAAAATGCCAAGGTTTTAAAGTGGAGCTTAGGATTGCAGGCATATGACATGACATGACATGACAGTACAACACCGCAGTGGTTCAGCAATGCCAACATAGATGGGGTCTCACAACAGTGAATGGGGTAACATATTCCCAGAGAGGCTTATTTCTCTCAAGCCATGTTTCTCAAGGGTGACTCAGAAAACTAGGTTGAGTCTTCGAGGGGGGAGAAATGTGATGATATGGGCAAGTGCCAGCACACCCAGCTTGAGTTTTATAAAGAATGATATGTCCCTTGAATATCAAATTGATTTATACAAGATGCTTGTGCTACAAATGTATTAAAACTGTTTGTCATTTGTATATCAAACTTATGTTGTACTGATGCTTATGCTGAAAATGTATTTGTGAGCTTTGTTTGTGTTAAAATGTATCAACATCGTACCCTGCTGAAATGAAGAGAAATGTACATGTATTTTTGTAGCTGGATTAAATGTATATGTTCTAATAGAGGATACTGTTACAGCAGAGGTTAACTTTAAGAAAAATAAGGGGAATGCAAATGAGCTGTTAAGCCATTAAATCTCACCCCATAGTGCTGAATAGGACTGGTGTCAATAGGCCTGGGGAAGAGCTTTTGTCCGTTAGCTCAGTGAAAAGAGGAGGCCCCAGGAACCACCATAAACATTTGGATGTGTATTGTGGCCATCTGGCTAAATTCCAGTCTCAGCTTCAAAGAAGAATACTATGAGAACCGAGTGTCAGGTGACCAGATGAGGTCATTCTGCCAGCCCTCTTGGAAAATTATATTTATATATTACAAAGAGAAATCTCAGAGTATTGAGTATTCTGTTCTGGGGAACCTGACTAGAAAGACTGCACAAGTATTTAATTGTGCCTTGCTCTATCAAGTAAGTTATTGTGGAATAGTAATTCTGTTAGATTCAGTGAAGAATATAGTGAAGCTTAGTTTAGAGATTGTATTTCTTTATTTGTATGAGTCTGTCCATCAATATTATTTTCAGTATTCCCTGTGATTTGAACTCTATAGGTTTACTGTAAATATATATTCAGTATTTTCATGCTCTTCTATTATTTATTATTAAATAAATGTAAAATGTTTATTGTGTATGGTCCTTGTACAAAGTACTTAACCTTTAAGAGTGCTTATATTTATTTGCTGACAATGTGTGGGCCACTCCAGAAGGCCTAGCTCTCTTGGTCAACTACTACCATTTGTATCAATATTAATATTACACAGTATAATTGGACACCCTTTGTTAAGGGCCTTAGAATAGCTGATTGTGGAGTGTCTAGTGGTGCTGATAACTACCTTTTACTCTGGGAAGAAGGGGCCACAGCAGGTAAATCTGTGCCAGCCTTTCCCAGGTGTGTGTGTGTGTGTGTGTATGTGAAAAATCAAATCTCACAGTGTGTTTGTGTGTGTATATGTGTCACTTACTTGGATCAGGGGCACAAAGTACTGGTCACAGAGAGGGTGCTGGAGGACTTGGCTTGGACACTCAGCTGAGGACCTAACCCTACAGCTGTCCCAGTGGGGAGTCTTATTGTGGCACTGGAGGGAGACCAATATAAAGAAATCCAGACCCCGGGCTGACTACATTTGCTGTGTGTTCTTAAGGGAAATTGTGCTTAATACAGAGAGGGCTGCACCTGAAAATATTGAGTGCATCCATGTGTATTCCAAGTGCACATCCCTCTCCAGTGTCAGTGTTGAGGATTGAAGCTACTTGTTTACTGGCCCAGCGTGGGGATGTCACAAAGACAAGAAAGCATTTGATGACCAATACTATCTGCCTGCCCTTCAGTCAACTGATCAGTTTTAGATTTGCACAACTAAATATGCACAGAAGGAAACAACACTAAAACATCCCACCAACCTAGTGACCAAAACAACTCTGACACCCTAAAAGCTCCATAATACATCCATAAAGTGAATGTCACACAAAATATATTCCAGTAAATATCCATTTACCAAAGCTAATCTTCACAAAAAAAACTTCAAAACCTGTCTTTTCAATAGTCTTCATCTGTCTATCTTCACACTATCAACCCAAACCCAACCCTTCAACAAATGAGCCACAGTCCAAGAGTTAGTAAAGCTATGTAACCCAGCCACCCATGCAACTATACTATTCACAATTAGGGCCACCTTGACTGACTGAACTGCCTTACATTGTTCCCAAACCTGAACCAAATATCTCAACAATTCTTCCCACCAAAATCCTTCCTCCTCAGGTAGCTGCAACAAAAATGTAACAAAATCTTGCAATGCCCTACCATATGCCTTCCTTTTGCTTTCCTTAAAAAAAACAAAAAAACAAAAAAATCTTGCTTTTTTCCAACTTTTCTGAGATTTAAAAAAGTTCAGTTACAGATTTGCTGTTCTGAACTGTTTGTAAGTTTCTTGGAGGCCATTCTTTGCTTGGGCTAAAGGGAAGTCTCTGTGTTCATCAGTGGCAGTGATAAACATTGAGCAGCCTGCCTGCCCCTGTGGGAGTGGTTACTGCCTTGAAACTGTAGTTTTATTGGCCATTTTGGGTCAATTCCAAACTCCTTGATCTCCCGCTCTTAAAACCTGATTCCCTCGTGGTTTTGGCATCTTTTCGGACTTGTTGGCTGTTGGTGAAGCACCCACCAAGAGGTGAAAACGCTGAGAGAAGAAAGGAGCCACTTTTGAGATTTTAAGTATTTTGCTTCAGATTATTTAAGTTTTTCTGCATTGCCGCTTACTTTTGAGCATTTTATGTCTTGTTAAACTTGATTTCTGTGTTGGTAACTGTATTTAGAACACAACCTAGAGCTGATTACTGAATTTCCTGCCTGCACTTATTTTTAAAATAATTTTTTTCTTAAAACTTGCATTTTATCTGTCTCTGGCCTAGCACTCAAGTGTGGGGTCATTTACTGCACTGTTCTAACTTGTTGATACTTGTGAACCTCTGCTTTCCTTAAAAAAAAACAAAAAAACTTGCTTTTTTCCCACTTTTCTGAGATTTAAAAAAGTTCAGTTACAGATTTGCTGTTCTGAACTGTTTGTAAGTTTCTTGGAGGCCATTGTTTGCTTGGGCTAAAGGGAAGTCTCTGTGCTCATCAGTGGCAGTGATAAACATTGAGCAGCCTGCCTGCCCCTGTGGGAGTGGTTACTGCCTTGAAACTGTAGTTTCATTGGCCATTTTGGGTCAATTCCAAACTCCTTGATCTCCCTCTCTTAAAACCCTCTTTTGTGCAGTTTTGCGCGTTTTTGCGCATAGCGCAACATCGGGCAGCGCCGCCTAATTGGGTTTAAACTATTCCTGGCTCCACAAAGTCTGCTCTTCACTTTTTCCCTTAGAACTGCTCTATCTCTCAAATTAAACACCATATTCTCATTCTAAGGCCCCTCACTGGTCCAAATAATAATCTTACAAGTTAGCACTAATAAACCATAAGCACTACTTACTCTTATACTCTCTATGATTACCTTGTCCCCTATTGGTCCGTTTTAATTCAGTTCCCTATATTACTCTAGCAGGTCCAAAGGTCAGTCAATGGTTTCCTCTCCAGTCCAGCTGGTGAATCTGGGAATTTTGAGGCAATGTTACAACTGTCTCATGTACATGGACAACCCTCTCCTCCTCCAAACAGGTTCAAATATATGTGAGAGATGCAACCATATAGCCAAACTGGAGGCTGAGCTCATTCATCTCAAAACTGGTGTAACCAGTCAGGAGGAGAAGGTAACCTCACACAACCAGTATAACATAGTCCCACCACAACAGTGAACCAAACACATAAAAACACAAAAACATACTTGGAGGCTCTAAATAAAAATCTACCTAAGCAATAGAGACCTCCAAAGCAGACATCCAAGCAAACGCTACCCCAAAACAAAACACGTACTACACATAGCACACAAAGTCAGTGTGCCAAGCAGTCACAGCCCTTAAGGCTGAATAACACACCTGATCCTCTTGTAATAGGTGACTCTATTGTCAGACACACTGACGTCCCGCTCACCAGGCTGAATAAAGAGAAGGTCACAGTGAGCTGCCTGTTGGGCGCTAGGATCCGCCACATAATGCAAGCACTCAGGTCACTCCAAAGCAAATACAAATATGACTCAGTCATTGTACATGCTGGCGTGAATGACCTGAGACGTACCTCCCTCGACTACATGAAAAGAGACATAGAGGAGCTCTCTGATCATGTAGCCCAGGCCGGTATGACCCTGACCTTGAGCAGCATCTTACCCTCACCTAGAATGATGCCACAGCATAAAGACAAAATGATCGATTTTAACAATTGGCTAAAATTTTGGTGTCATTCAAAGGGGATCCAGTGTCTGTCAGCCTGGGATGACATGCTCGACAAGCCACGTTGCTTCACTAGGGACAGCTTGCACCTGTCACCCGTGGGCTTTTGGATATTGGCAAAGGCTCTTGCCACCCCTATAGTGCCTTTTTTAGGCAAGGCTCAAAGGTCAAACCCACCTCCATAGACAGCACAAGGAACAAGAAACTAAGGGTAATGCTGCTAAACACCAGAAGTCTTAACCTCAAGATGCACGCACTCGAAGCTCTCCTCAGCATGGCGAACATTGATATCTGTGCAGTGACAGAAACCTGGTTCAAGGCTCCAGAGAGCACCCCAGCACTACCAGGTTATACCTGATATCATGCTTTTCGGCCCCAAAACCCGGCCTGAACCACAAAAGGAGGGGGAGTTTCCATATTTATCAAGGATATCCACACCTCCAGGTTAGTGGCATTGCACAAAGTATCGGAGACCATCCATGTGCAACTGACAGTGGGCAAGACTGCTTTTCAGTTTATAGCATCCTACAGACCACCATCTCAAAGTCAGGAATCCCACTCGGCTTTCCTGAAAACATTGGAGAACATGAAGATCTCTCCGAACACCATTATATTGGGCGACTTCAACTACCCAAACATAGACTGGGAGCATTACTCAAGCCCCAGCACCTTAGCCCAAAGGTTCCTGGAATTTATAAACTCAAATGCTATGGAACAACTAGTCACCACTCCCACAAGAGGGGAAAACATACTAGACCTGATCATTACCAACATGGGGACTCTATGCTGCATACCAGAAGTATATCCCTCATTGGTAAGATGAGACCATAAATTAATTTCACTGGATATCCACATCCCGTCCCCACCCCCAGCCCAGAAAACCACAGTGAAAAACTTCTCAAAAGCGAACTTCACACTTCTCAAAACCGAAGTGGAATCCTTCAAGGCCTCAGGGCCAGTGGAAACTACGGCCCAAACTGCAGAATCCTATATAAACGCATTCTACGGACATCTCCAGGAATGCATGGATCATGCTATCCCAAACAAAATCAAGACCCAATCATCCAAAGGCAGGCGTCCAATCTGGTGGACCCCAGCCATAAATAAACTGTACAACAGAAGGAGGAAGCTACTACATGATAGAGCAAATTCCCTAAAAGGGAAGGCATCTCTGATCAGTACTAGCAAAAAATTACGATCCCTCATAAAATCCTCCAAGGCCAGTTTCGAGAGAAAAATTGCACAGGACACTAAAGACAATCATAAGGCTTTTTTCAGTTATGTTAGGAACCTGGGATGCAACTCCCAGACTTGTTCTGAGTTGATTCTAAATGACAAAAAATACACTGAACCCAGAGACATCGCCAATATCCTGGCAGACAGGTTCAGTGCAAACTTCTCCACCCCCTCCCCCCCCAAAAGAGCAAGTATATATCCCAGCAGAGTGCAGCCTCCCAAACATCTCTGATGCTCAGGTGAAGGCTGCCCTCTCCAAAGCAAAAAGCACTGCTTCCATGGGACCAGATGGCGTCCCGGGTTGCGTCCTACATGAACTCCAAGAAGAACTTATCCCTCAAGTAAAACTGCTGTACAATCTCAGCCTCACTATAGGATATGTGCCCAAAGAATGGCATACAGCAACAGTGGTCCCACTCCACAAAGGTGGTGCCTCTACGGACCCTGGAAACTATCGCCCCATAAGCCTGACTAGCCTAGTCTGCAAGGCTATGGAGATGATCATCATGGAACTCATAAACAAAGACATTGGGGACCTACAGACACTAGATCCTACCCAATTTGGCTTAGTCAAGGGCAGATCCTGCCTTTTCAACCTGGTTGACTTCTTCAAAACAGTCACCAAGGCCATAGATAAAGAGAAGGTAGTCCACACAGCCTATCTGGACCTCACAAAGGCATTTGACACAATACCCCACTCGGGCATCATAGATAAGCTATCCAGCCTAAATATAAACCCCTATGTCACAAGATGGGTCGCAAACTGGCTCAAAGACAGAACCCACAGAGTCAGAGTTGCTAGAGCCATGTCAGACTCAAAACCGGTCACAAGTGGCGTCCCACAAGGTTCTATCCTGGGACCTCTCTTGTTCAGTATTTACTTTTCTGAGGTATAGGCCAATGTGGGAGGACTGTGGCTCACCAAGTTCACAGATGACTGCAAACTGGGTGCCATAATCGACTCTCCAGCTGACACAAACATCCTTCAAAAAGGTCTCGCAGAGACGGATAACTGGTGCCAGAGCCATGGTCTAAAGCTAAATGCCAAAAAGTGTATAGTCATACCCTTTGGCAAAAACAATATGCACACAAATTACCACATAGGTGATAACCCATTAAGTACAGAGAAAGTAATTAGGGATCTGGGGACCCAAGTTGATAGCAATCTCTCCTTTGACAACCACATTGCCAAAGTGGTTAGAAAGACCTTCTACATAGCCCACCTCATCATGAAAGGATTTACATCTAGATCAAGAGAGGTAATCGTGCCCCTTTATTCATCCCTCATCAGGCCCATCATAGAATACAATGCCCCCTTTGGGATGTACCTTACCCGACACCTGCAGCAATTAGAAAGACCCCAAAAGTACCTCACCAGGAGGATCAAGGGACTCAAACAGATGCCATATGCTGCTCGGTTAAAAAAAAACTCCAGCTCTACTCAGTTGCATACCGCCTACTTCGAGGCGATCTATGCCTGACATATAAAGCTATGTCCAACCCAGAATTAATGGACATGCTCCACCTCAGTAAATCTAAATCCCTTAGAGCCACACGCTCGAGGGACTTGAACCTCAGCACAGAAATAAATAGAACATGCTGGAGGGACAGATTCATAACCCAGAGGCTCCCTTCGCTCTGGAATAGAATTCCAATTTATGTTAGGCAGAGCACCTCACTGGCTCTCTTCAAGAAGAATCTTGATGAGTGGATGGGGGATCGTAGGTTTGTCCCGGGGATTACTTCCGTGTCACTATTAGACAGAGGCACAGTAAACTAAACTTTAAAAAGGGCACAGTATACTCAAATCAAGGGGTGGCGTAAGCCAAACACAATTGGGCTAGGCTTATAAATGCCCCATGGCAGATAGCCTAGTATGAACCTATGAACCTATGAACCTATAAGCTGTCTAGGATTTCCATACCAAGTATCTCATCATTCCAGGCCAGCCTGGCACCTTGTCTGACAACACCAATGGCTTGTACAATTGCCATATTGTCCAAATTAAAATTAACCCTCCCCCCTGCAACTTCTCCTGCTAGACCTTAGACCTTTGACGCCAGCCAAATTGGAACTAACTCTAAACAGTCAACATCTCTCCTCCAATCTTCTTTCCACCCTGCCAGCCAATGAGACACAAACCACCCCCCAAAATATGGCCCATCACAGTACTTCATGCCACATCCATAAACAATTGCAAATCCCTTTAAACAACCCAATCTACATGCCAAAAAGGCATACCATTAAACTGCTCAAAAAAAAAAATATTCAACCACAATGCTAAATCAGCACCCACCAAGTTATTAGGATCTATATTAAATCAGCAAACACTTAAAATAGTGAATGCTGATTTATCGACCCTTTAAGAGTGAAAGTTGACAATCTCAAAGACACAAAACAGTGATTTTTTTCCCCAGGGAAAAAATCTCTGTTCCACAAAAAAAAAAGTTCAAAACACAAAATAAAGTGGGGTGCTTCACCCCCCCCCCAATGTGGGGGGCTCTGCCTCCCACCACCTATTTAAATATACCAACTCTGAGATTGCACCACAGTGGAGGAAATGGCTAAGTCCCAAAAATGGCCCAGAGAATTTTTTTCCCTGGGAGAAAAATTGCTGTTCCGTGTCTTCGGGATTGTCAGCTTTCACTCTTAAAGGGTTGATAAATCAGCGTTCGCTATTTTAAGCATTCGCTGATTTAATATAGACCCAGTTAGTAACCCTCACCCTATGATATTTCCATACCCCCATTCAACAAAAATACTATGAACCCACAAAAGGAATGCATTGATGCTGCCTTACATACAAACGTCATGAACTTGAAGAACTCCATAACATCCCAAATCCACACTTTGTCCTTGAATTTCCCCACTGAATCTTCCCTTTCAAATGTATTACCTTCACATCTGGTAAACAAAACAAACCACAGCTTGCATCCACTAGAATCCCAGAAAAACAATGCTTTGCTTGAACCCTCTAAGTTTTGCCTAGCCAACAGAACATCCAGTTCCTCACACATCCCCCAAAGCAACCATCTACCTTCTAATGTTCTGTCAAACCGTTTACCTACTCTTAAGAAGTCATCCAGATAACATGCCACCTCCTGGCAGCTTCCTCACTGCTGCCAAATCCATTGAAAGCAGTACTAAACCTCTCCAAGTACCACAAACCACTGAGTATCACATCAATATAGACTTGTCAAAGTAAAGCTGAAACCCAGCTACCCTACCACATAATGGCCACTCTTCCTCTCAAACCAGTAATAAACAAGAAATGGATTCAATATCTATCTTCACCAACCATGGGTCTACAAACTCCCGAATGACCTGCACTGTGTCATCCAAAGATGCATAACTGACTTTACATCCTCTCTCAAATTAAAATCATTCATAGAATTCCCTTCAGGATAAGACCAATGGCAAATCAACTGAAATTCCTTGCTGACATCTTAGGAACCAACCCTAATGGAGAAACCTTAAAGCTTTAAAAGGAAGGAATATCAAATGGACCCAATAACCTATCCATGCACCACTCCTTCTCCACCAAGCATTCCAAAATCTCTTCTTTCCCCTGCAAAGAAGACAGATTCCTATGAATTGACTCCTCCTTTCCCACCCCTAATTGAATAGAAAATCCCTTACAGAACCCATCTATTAATTCAATTGCAACAGCTGAATCAGGAAATTGCGTGAGCAGTTGGCACAATGCCTGTACATTAATGAGAAAATGCATCACCCAGTCTTTTTTTTGACTACGAAAGGATACCCACCTTCTCTGCCCCTGAAAATTCTCCCTTCCCAAACTACCCTGAAATCCATGGAATGATAAAGTTAACTCACCTGGCTCAGCTGCTGTGAACTCAGATTAACCAAAGTGCCTTCCTGTCTACCACCTGCACAGCTGAATGCATAACCGCACATTTTGAACAGGTGTGCAAAACCAACATTCAACCCATAAGCAACACCCTACATTAAAGGCCCAGCATAGCCCCTTCCCGTCCCCCACTAACTTAAACCCCTGCTAACGGCTCCAAGGCTATCTACCATAAAGGGTAACTAACTGTCAGGATGTCTCACATCCCAATGCAGCAACCGCTTCCAAAATCTCTGATCGTACCATAACTAGGTATTCCCCACCCACCGATGCTGTGCCTCACAGACTGTGAGAAAATAAGCCAAAACTGGTAAGGCCAAAGGCAATATCCTTCTCCAGTTGAACCACTATGTAATAAATGAAGCCTAACACTCCATTGTCCCATGTCCTTGACCACAGTCTTCCTATCCTCTGCTGCCACGAGGCCGTTAAAGCCATCAAAAGTCTTTACTGTTTGCAGTTTCCAAATCCATCAGCCATTGAACCTCCATCCACATCAATTAATTAAAAATGTTGACATACTCCCCTTTCCAGATCTTTACTTTAACTAAAAGAGATGACACCCACTCCTTCCCCCAGGGCCTGTTTAGCTAACCACTCACCCAACCGAATCCCAAGTCTGACTCACCCTCATTCTGTTGTGACTCCACCACACCTGTGGATGACACCAAACTCCCCATAATCAAACTTAAACCCCCCTCATTACCAAAATCCTCCTTGTGAAACTGTCCACTTCATTAAAAAAGGGCCTCCCAAACCACTGTCATTGCTCAGCCATGGCACCTGCTTTATCCTGCACTGATATACCTCATTCTCAACTTTTCCACACTACTCCTAAACTGCACCAACTTTGACAAGCCTAAATGAGCACTTAACAGTGAATCATTACCTGTGAATCAATGTGCACTGCTCTAGTGGCCAGAATGTCCACAGCAGCAGCATCCATCACCTGTTGAGTCCCCTCATTTGGGCCACTGGCTGATGTGATCTGTGCTCTTCCACCTTCTGCAAAATAAAAGACAACTGTAAATCCTCTGGAAAAGCATACATAGTATTACTTTGTACCAAGTATGATAATCCTACGGGAATACCTTAATGAATCTTTGCAGTCCAGACATTTGGGGGCAGAAGCTGAACACTTAGGTGCAGTCATCCCAACCCCCCAAGGAGATTAGTTTCACACAGCTAGCAACCCAGGCATCCCATCACCCATCACAGTACCCAATCCAACAATGACTGCAATGAGTCAAGCCCCCAAACCTCCCCATTAAAAGTTTGCATTAGAGTGCATTTCCTGAAAGAACTATAATCTGAAGTTCAATGTATGTCATTATTAGAGACTGTTATCACCCACAATTCACCAGATAACTACCAATGTTATGAAGTACAGACCGAAATTATAACCAAAATCAGGAAGCCATGAAAACCAGGACAGTTGAGAGCATACCTATTGACCTTTTACCATAAGAAATTAGGACAAGGCATTCTCTTGCATAATTTTTAAATATTGCTCTTACAAACTTAAAAAGTTGATAGACAACATCATCACCTGCCTGCCTCCCCCTGAACATCTGACCCTCTCCCCTGGAGCATATCTCTCAAGTGTACCTTATGACGAGGAATCCCTCACTTTCCTCACAACTCCACACGAAAGACTCTGACACATACTCAATGATAGTCCCTCAAATCATCTTCTTTTTTTTTTTTTTTGCTGTAGGTAAACCAGCCTATTTTAATCCTCCTATAGCCTTCCTAGTTGAAATGTTAGTAAGTTGTTCTCATTTCTGTTTTTTTTTTTAGAAATGATAGTCTAGTATTCACCTGTGAACATTCTAACTTTCCTCATAGGCCAATAATTTGAGATCAGAATCAAACCCTGTACCTTGTGTTTATGAGGTAAAAAGCTTTAACCATTATGCCAAACCAACCTTTGTATATAAAGTTAAAAAACAATGCCCTGGATAACGTGCTACCCTGCGATCACACTTCACCTCTTTGCTGCCTCACTCTCCCCTTTGTGTAACTATCCCTTCTTCTTCTGATGTATGATTTCTATTAACTTCTATTTATTTTTTTTTATATTTTTTTTTTAACAGATCAGATACCAAAACAGCAAACATGCATTAGCGCTCCACCACTCATGCATGGTAAGCAGCCATTACTCATGAGTGCCTCCTGGTCCGCGAAACTTGCAACCTAAAACTCATCTTCCAGCTGAGATCCAAAAACTGGCCATTCAATGTCCCACCATTACCAATGAACCACCCTAGAGGGACACAACCAAACCATTTATAGGGCAAAATAACCACCGATGTCTAGAGAAGTAAAACACAGCTCTATCAAACAGGAACAAAAAGACTGAACAGAAAACACAATTTTCAGATACCACGCATAGGCAATTTGTGACATGGAAGGAAACCAAAGTGCCTAATGAAAAAATTCATGGCACAATGAGGCCAACAACAAAAAGCTTTCACACTCAATACCCAAAACCTAGACAGAGAATCAAGTGCCATTAGGGACCAATACCAACCACCACGCCCCTAGAAGCACTGGGTCTAGTACACAGCAAACTCCAAACTGAATAACTCTTTTCCATTCCTCTCAAACTCTTAAAGCAAAAAATCTGGACAAAAGCCAAGATAATGGGGGGGAGCAAAGACACAAAAATAGAGACACTTTTAATGTATTGTGCTAACAAATGTAAGAAAATTGATAGAATAAAAGATTTTGCATTAACATGAATTTTCTGAAGGGTATGAAGTCTGAAACTCAAGTGTCTGTAATTATAAAGTTTAGAGGTATGCTGTTGCTATACTATAGTTTGCAGTAGTAACTTAACTAAGTGGTTTGAACTGCAACTGTGCATGCCCAACAAGGATATGAACTCTGCAACTCATATAGATGTCATTATTTAGTGGCTGTAATCTTCACTGATTCAACAGAAAATCACAGGTTTTAAAAGGAATGGAGCAAAATCTGCCTCTCTTCAACTTCTGTCAAGAGGTCACACAGCCTCTGAAAAAAAAATCAACAGCTGTTACTTGTGGCTACTTTCAGCCCCCAAACAGCCTAGGAAACTGTTACGCCAACAAACTGCACTACCACCAATACTTACACTACCTAACATTTGGCCTTAAGAATGAGCACCACCACTGCTTCCAAACAAAATGAAACCGCATCACCAACAATTTACCCCCAAATAATTATCACACACCCAAACTAGCCTGACCAAAATTATAATAAAATAATAACCTGGCAACCATGTCATCTACATCTACCTCACAAATGATCATGGCTATTTACCAACTTTACCCTTTTCCTCAAAGTCCAAGGCCTGCCTGGTCCACAGTATCTACTTGTCATTGTGGACGTAATACTTGCAGTAGCAAGTTCACTCCAAACTCTTGTCCCTTACCCAGTTACACGCATGCAAGACCAGTTAAGCCCCTCCTTGCATTTACTTCATTTCCTCCCAACCCTCCTACTTTCCCAGTTTAACCCTTCCAACCCCAGCACACTAACTCACTTCCACTACCATCTTAACTCCCATTACTATTCCTATGTGACCCTCATCCAAAGATGTCCCTGGGCAAATTGGTTTGTTCCCAAACCTCATTTATCCCCTTCAGTCTAACCCAACTCATCAAGTACAATGAGAGTAGATAAAACACCAGGGAAAGAAAGTATAGTAAATAGGCCTTTTAATAGCCAGTAAAATTAAAATGATATTACTGATCTAAGTATGATGCCAGACTCACTATATGACCATCATGTTATCTGTGCCATTTGGGACTACAGTAAAACACACAGAATGACCACCTACAGCTGTGTGCATAACCTAAAAAAACATTATCACTTATATATTAGGTCTCTGCTTATAGAATGCCATGGGGCCCCTCACAAATTCCAACTATTAGATGAAGTTGTAATATAGTTTAATGTGACTTTCCTGAATATACTTAAATCTATAGCTCTACTTTTCAAAAAAGGGTAAAAGCTATACCCACCCCTTGGATGAGGCATGGTAGAAATCAGATTGTGTAACCTATGGAAAAGGAATGAAAAACAAAATGACAAGCAGACACAATATCAACCAATCAAAATACATAAAGAAAACTAAGAAATCATGCCAAAATTATTAAATTGACAAGAAAAGCTTCACAATAACTTACAGTTTACACACAAACAGAATCTAAAATGCTTTTGGAATTCTATCAGTAATTTCTTGAGATCATTAAAGAAGGCCCAGACAATTCCACTCCAAAATGAAGCAAGCTACACAGTAAAATGTAATTTTAATTCTCACTTCATGCAGACAGCCATAACACAACAAAACACCACTTCTGCATCTTACCCCATAAAAAGAGTAACTTGCACTTTCACCTTCAACCCTGCACAGGCAACAATAAGTATATGGTGTTACACTAATATCCCAGACACTATCAGTTATTACAGAAAGGCAAAAAATTATTATTATATTTTATTATATGCGTATATATCTGTTTTAATCTGTGAATATATATATACATATGAACTATATATATTCGATATATTAGATAAATTTGATGTTGGTTTCTTTTTGAAATGACCTTTACCTATCTATTTATTTACTTCACATATATATATTCATTTTAATAAGCATATATATTTTTTAAGTCATTTATATACATTAGTTTATATTTATATTTATTGGTCATACATATTTACTTTAAAAAAAATTCAATATTTCATTAGCTCACTTCATGAGTTTTTAATTAAAATGTTTAAGAATTCTATATACAGTTTTTCATATTGAATACTGCATACATTAGTCATCAGACATTAAATATAAGATAAAAGGCTCATTCTATATACTCATTTTGTGAAGGTCTTGAATATTTCTTTAAATTAGAATTTTAATTGTTTACCCAATTTATCAATTTACTCATTATGTTTAATTGTCATTAAATGTTTAAGTGTTTTATGTTAATGTAGAGAGTATATAAACTCACTGCCTTAATGAAATGGTTATGGTCTGAGCTTAATAAAATTTTGTCCTTATTTTATTAAGTCGTGGTGAGTCCGAAGTTTATTTGTTATACATAGTTATTACAGAAACTAAACTTTACTTCATTAACATCTGACAATTTATCTTTTGAATATCTATGAATGACATCTAACTACATATCTAATACCCATCCTTATACTGTGGAAATAATCTTATATTATCCCTCTCCACAAAGGAGACATCCCCCTCAAACTCCCAATCTACAGACTTATAGGCATACTATTTCCATTCTCAGCATTACATGAAAAGTGTATCCAGAAACGCATTCTCACCCACCCCACTACCAACATGTTGTTCTACTCAACACTGACTTGTGGTCTGGACATAGCACAGATCTGCTTTCCTATTTCCTAATTATAGTAAACCAAAACCGTAACTAATCAGAAATCGTAGCATTCCTATTCCTTGACTTATCAAAGGCATTTTGTATTGCATTAGCTAGCCAGATTACCTGAACTGGACATACAATGCAAATTAATAGCTTGACTTAGCAGCTATATCAGTCAGCACATTTTGTGTGCACACTGACAAGAAATGTAATACTCTTAGCTACCTAGTACAGGTGTAGTACTATGACAGACATAGCCTCCAACATAGTTTGGATATATATTAAGTTTAGAGAAGAGTAATTTATTGAAATTGCAAGTATCCATGTGTATAGTTCAAAATATTTAAAATAGATGAGGGGCTATGCCCCCACACCCCCAATGTGGGGGGTGCCCCCCACACCCCCCTTACTATATATTCTACCTCCAGGGTTGCACTACAGTGGGGAAAAGGCCATATATAACTTTCAATGAATTGTGTTTTCGGTGAATTGAGCTTTCAGTGAATTGCGCACAGTCAAATGTGTTTCAGTGAAATGTGCTTTCAGTGAATAATCCTAGACCCATATATATATATATATATATATATATATATATATATATATATATATATATATATATATATATGTGTGTGTGTGTGTGTGTGTGTGTGTGTGTGTGTGTGTGTGTGTGTGTGTGTGTGTATTAAACTGTATTTGGCACCTGAACATCTTGAGGAAACATTCAGTGACTTGATTTTGTAATTGTGCCAGCAGACCTGAGGTTGTACATCCTGGATACTTGGTCAAGAGGTGTGTTGAGCTGCCTTCTGATCTTCTTTTGGTTGTGAGTTGGATCAGATGGTTGGAAAAGCAGCTGAGCAGATCTGAAACATGTGAGTGTGCCTGGAGAATACACAACTGATGGTTCGGTGTCAAAAAAGTTAACTTTTTCGCTCAATAACAGCTTCTCCTATATACCTGAGGACATGGAAAATGTGGAGTCTGAATGGAGCCTGCTCAAGACCTCAGCAGTTAAATTATCAGCAAGGAGGCACAAGTAAAAGGCAGTCAGTGCTTGTCATGACAATTACCTTAGGATGCAATTGGAGGCTGTCAGGTTAAAGAAAGAAGCTTTTTGTGTAATGATAGCATGAGGTTCTTGTATTTGAATGACTGTCAACAAGCTACGAGGAGAAAGCAGCAGCTACCATAGTTGTTAAAGCAGGAAGAGTTTGGTAAGGTCATAGAGAATGACCTTTAGATGACTTCAAAGGTGTAACCAGCTGGAGACTTGGAAGAGGTTAGAACACAGCTCTGAATGTTCCCAGCAAGTGTGCCGAAACACTAACCTTAAATGGGGATACTGTTAACAGGTGGAAGGAATATTCTGAGGGAATCCTGAGTCTGGTGGACATGTCCTCCTTTTTATAGGTAGTATAAGAACATGATGGCAGAATCTGATGATTTTGTTAGGTTAAACAACTATCGTGATTAAAGTAATTCTTTATGGCAATGTTTTGGGACAAGAAGGGACATGTTTAGAATTTAGAAGATGCTGGATATTATCAGTTATTATGGTTAACACACCTTCTCAATGTGACATGGGATGATGAGAAAATATCTCTCAATTGATAAATGAGGTAGTGTTGTATATTTGAAAAAGGGGTAAGGTAGGGTGTTCTCCAGTCACAGAAGGCTCACATCCCCCAGCTCCCTAGGGAAACTATATGTCACAGTCCCTGAAAGGTGATGTCTTCCAACAGTTAAGCCTCTGACTCAGGAGCAGCAAAGCAGATTCAGTACTGGTTGTGGAGATTTGGATCAACTCTTTGCCCTTGCCGTGATATTGAAGAGGCTATGGGAGTTTGCCAGTGCTGCCTACATGTGTTAATTGGATTTGAAGAAGGCATATAACCAAGAAACACAGTTTTTCCAGTGAGAAGTGCTACAAGAAGTATGGAGACCCATGGCTGCTTCTGTTGCATGCTGATTTATTCATGTATTTGAGGTGACAGCTGTGTCTGTATCCTCAGTGTTAAAGTGAAGAGGTAAAGACAGTCAAAAGACTCCACCAAAGATGTGGCTTGTCTCCCCTTCTTTTTCTTATTTTCATAGGCATGATATCAGTATGCAACCAAGGTTTGCAGAGCTTCCCATTTGGAGAGGTGGTTGTTGCAGCTTTATTGCTTGCAGATTACTGTGTCCTGTTAATGTGAAGTGACTGTGATTTCCAGCATGCAAAGGAATGAATGACTGTTAAGTGTGTACTGAACAGGATAAGTGTCAGTGCTTCACTGTAGTTGGTCATGATCCTCTTCTGGAAAAGGTGGATTGTCCTCTCCTGGGGAGTAGCTACCTCTTGTAAAGAATCTTAACTCTCTAGGAGTTCTGTTAACAGTTGAGGCTAGCGGGCTTCAGGAAACTGACCAATGGATTAGTGCAGCAGCTATGGTACTGTATGTATGTATTGTATCACACCATGATGGTGAAGTGAGAGAAGAGGCAGAGGTTGAGGTTCTTACTTTGGCATTCAGTATACGACCCCATCCTCACCTATAATAGTGTCTTGGGCTTTGGATTGTGACCAAAAGGCTGAGATTCTGCAGACATGCAGTAGAAATGATGTTCCTTTGCTCCACAGCTGGATTCATTCTCACTGATAGAATGAGTAACTGCGCAATTTGAAAGGTGTCAGAGAACAGCTGATGCTCCATGCTGAATAGAGTTAGTCGAGGTGGTTTAGGTACGTTGTGAAGATTCCATGCCCTATACATTTCCAGTTGGAAATGTACCAGACACAGCCCACTAGAACAAAACACCAGGACAGGAACAAGGCATGCCAGTGGAATCTTATCTCTAAGTTTGCCTAGGAATGCCTGGATATCAAAGAAGGTGAACTAGAGGCTGTCACTGGAAATACTGGACTGCCCTGTCCAACCACAGTGACCCTCACCCGAGGAAGTGGCTTTAAAACATCGATGATGGCCTTTCTAAATAATAATTGTTATGTAATTCAGCTTTACTCAAAAAATAGTTCCAATATGAAAATTAAGTATTTGTAACATAAACATATAAAACAGTAATATAAATGTTGGCTGTTTAAAATGCTTTCCCAAACAGATTCAGTAATATAAACAGGGACAGGTCAGTAAGCCGGAGAAGGCAAAACAGAATGTATATAGATACGGAACATACAGGACCTATGATAAAGAAGATGTGGGACAAGAGCCTAACTCATTAATATGGAATATATCAAGTAAAACCTTAACTAGAGAGGAGATTGAAATGTTAGAGAAAGGGCTAACTTTTATACCCACGACGAAGAGTGATATAACAGAAACAATAACTGATTTAAAGTTATTTACAAGAAACGTCTAGTTAAAAATAGATTATGGCAAAAAAGATATAGGAATAAATGATTGCAAACTAAGGAAACCTAGTACTTATATACCACCGTTACACCCCTTGCTAGATGCATACTCGAGTTAGGTAGAGGAAGAATTGCATAAACAGGGTGAACATAATAAGAATAAAAAAAGACAAGGAAATCTGTCTTATAGAGCTAGAAAGACACTTGAAAACTTAAAACATGATCCCAATATAATGATTAGACCAGCTGATAAGGGAGGGCCTACTGTTATTATGGACATGGATAAATATATATCAAGCATGCACATGATGTTAAGTGATGCTAAGTATTATAAAGAGATCAACCCTAGAGAAATTGATAAGATCATTAGTAGTGTTTATAGTGAGATGTTATACTTATATTCAGAGGGACGGATATGTCAAGAATTGTATGATTTTTTCCAAGTGGATGAACCCAGAATACCTTGTATTCAAGGTGTTCCAAAAATTCATAAGAACCCTACCGTGCCACCTATGAGACCTATTGTAGCAGGTAGAGGTTGGATAACGGAACCCATATCATTATATATAGAATCTAAGTTAAGAACTATAGTAGAGAAATATACGTATATATTAAAAGACACAAAGCAGTTTTTATCTATGTTATATGAGTACATGGAAGTAGAAAGAGTAATACTGAATTATTGGTTGGTTACTTTAGATGTAACATCATTATTTACTAATATTCCAAATATACATGGAATTGAAAATATACGTAGGTGTATGCTGGAGGCACAGATATACACTACATCACAAATTGAGACCATATGTTATTTGATGGGGATGGTATTGAACAACAATGCTTTTACTTTTCAGCAGAGAATATATATTCAAAAGGATGGCGTAGCTATGGGCACTTCTTGTGCCAATAGCTACGCCAACCTGGTTATGGCTAATTGGGAGAATGAATTTCTGTTTACATTAGAATCGTACCAAAGACATGTAGGGTTCTATGTTCGGTTTGTAGATGATTTGTTTTTAATTTGGAAATCAAATGAGGACCAGCTAAAATCTTTTGTTGAAGAAATGAATTCACTGACAGACTATCTTAAATTCACAATGACAGCATCACAAAAATATGTATCATATTTGGATGTATATGTTGAAAAAATCCTTAATGGATATCTAAATACAGGAGTACATCGGAAGACATGCCATAGGAGTCCTTATTTACATAGATCTAGAATGCACCCTAGATATGTATTCAAGAATGTGGTTAAAGGCCAGGCTATGAGGGTGTCTAGACTAAACTCCACTCAGACAGGATATTGTCAGGAAATTACAAAACTTAAGCAACAATTTATAGAAAGATCTTATAGGATACAGGAAATAGATGAAGCTTTAGCTGATCTTGAGGTCCTTAGAGAAGGACGTGCATACCCATTTTTTGCCGATCAAAGCAAAAAAGCTGACTATACCATAGACGTGAAGGATAGTTTTAATCCTAGGAGCATGACAGTGGGCATCTACTATACACAGGATGTGAATGAGATTAGAGATGCATATATGAAGTACTGGGAACTTTTACAAGTTGATCCAGTGATTTCAGAAGTAGTAGGAAAGGCACCTAAATTTACTTATAAAAACAAATTAAACTTATATAGGATGCTATGTGGTCCTAATAGAGTTGATACCACACACAGTACTAGGAAGTTGCCAGCTAATACCAGGCCATGTAATAAATGTAAATTTTGTAACACAATAGATGAATCAGCAAGTTTTCCACATTCTGTAAGTCAAGAAGTATTTAGATTACATTGTAATGTTGATTGTGAAACTTCACATGTAGTCTACCTAGCTACGTGTCAATTATGCCCAGCTTTTTATGTGGGCAAGACAGATAGACGTTTAAGACAGAGAATAAGAGAGCATTTATATAACATTAGGATTGGATCAGATAAAAATGCTCTCACTAAACACGTAGCCCTTAGTTCTACTGAACATCATTTTAAATTCATGGTAATGCATGTTAATAGCCCCACCATACGAAGAGGTCCTGTATATAATACGACAGAACATAATGAAAGTAAATGGATAATTAGGCTGAGGGCAGATCGTGAACCAGGACTCAATGACAGAGTCCCTATTAGACCTATTTTAAAAGCTAGGAGTATCAAAGTTAATAAACTCTAACGAGAGACAACAATTTATTAGTTAGTTTTTAAGGTATATTTTTTATATTTGTATTTATAGACATAGTTTTAATGTTACTTTATTTGTAGTTTGCACATGTATAATATATGATGTGTGACATTCCATATATTCTATGTAAGATTAGTGTATGTTATATATTATATATTATATAGTATATATTATATATTATACATCGTATATATATATTATATTGTAATATACATTTTGGCTAGGCAGTAGGCAGTACTTTCGTTAGGCGGCTATATTGCTCTGATGGCATAGTGGGGGATTAGGAATGTTATAGTTATGTACTTTATCTTATACATTTAATTATATGAAGATTATTAGCATGTAGGTACAACATTAAGAAGTTAGGTACGAAACATTGTAATTATTTCAGCTGGCGATGCTGATTTTAAATGTATTTTTATTATACAATATTTTTAATATATGTCCTCATGCGATCAGATCAATGTGCATTTTTAAAATTATATTGCTGCACTGTATACATGCACTATGTAAGTATTAAATGTATGAAATATTTAAAAATGTAAATGCAATTAGATCAAAGCGCATATATTTTTACAGTTACATTGCTATCTTGCATATATACCTTACCTAAAAATTATATGCACGACACATTAAGAGTGCAAACTATTGAGCAAGTGCTTTACTAAGATAAGAAATCCAGCAGGGCATATTAGAAATATAAAATGACTTTGAAATGTATTTTATGTCATGCATTCATATATAGTATGATTGTGAAGAATGTTTTTAAAGTGAATAACAAGATTTGCTATTTAATTAATGGAAATGACGTCAATATTCATAAAGGTATAAAAGTAATCCAGATGTATAATTACTTGTGGCCTGATGAAGCCTACGGGTGAAAGCGCTTTTTGTTTTCTAATAAAATTACATGATTTATCCATTTACTTTGGTTGATCCATCTTTTGGTGGTTATAGATGGTGAAGTGAATACTGCCGGATAACAACGTTGTTCATGTTATCAATTTTGGATGAATGCATATATTTTTCATAAGTGGATTTAGTGACCAGTGTGTGGAGTTTAAGAACTCTATTATGGACTAAGAACTTTTGGCTATTTACTGTGGAATCTAATTAGCGTTGCAGTATTAGTGTAAAACTTGGTGTGGACATTCTGCCTTATGCTTCCTCTTTTACCGCACTGTTTATATAAAATAGTAAATTCAATTAATTTAATGCTTGGATGGTCTGGGGCTCATATAAAACACTAAATAGGATAAACTTGGTATTAAGAATGAATGAATTAATAAATTGTTGCTCAGAGTTTCTTGTATTGTACTACAAGTCCTTCGAAATACAATGGCAGACTAACCTAACATACTAACTAATGTGAGATATTTTAATTATTGCTATTATTTAGAGGGGTACTTCTCAGACAATAAAGACATACCCTAGAATTCATTAACAATTGTGTAGGCTTCACGCTAAGCCTACATAATTTAAGCATGTTAGTGTGATGAGGACCAGTCCTAACTGAATATGCATACTGCTCATTGGGCCTATATGTTATGTTTGCAAGCACCTTTTAGTGGTCAGCAATAGTGTTTGTGGCCATGGAAAGGTGCTTGCTTGCATCCACAAACACAGAATGCAAACAAAACGGTTTGTCTGTAGGCAGATCTAAGATGCAAGCATGCACTGCAGCCATAAATATTAAGGGCAAGTACAGTGAAAGAATTCTGAAGTAGGGGAAGTGAAATGAGGGAACTGTGTAGAAATAACAATGGTTTGTACTGCATAATTAATTACTAGAGAAGGAAAAATGGATAAAGTGCACTCATATACTGCAGGCAAACGTGCTAAGTGTCAAACATTTCTGACATAAATCTGCCACAATGTTGTAATGATAATTAATGTCAATGGCAATTCCTGAGTAATGCACATTTTTAAAAATGGACATACTAACAAAGGATGTATTAGACATATAAAGGTTCATAGTTAAGATAACAATTAGCAAAGACAGAAGATATGTTATGAGATGAAGGCATAGACTGCAGTTATTACATATGAGATGTTTATAAAGGGAATTTATATAGACAAGCCAGCACCATTGCTGTATCCTCCACCTCAGCATGTATAAATAAGACATATGAAGCTTACAGCTGTAATGTCATGTATCAGAAATGGGCATGTTTTGGCAAATAAATGTCAGTGGCATCCATAGGAAAGAGGTGTATCTCCTATAAACATGTAGCAGACAAGCAAGTGTTGTATAGTCATGTAAATGCTAAATGGTAATATAATAACACTCAACATACATAAATGACAAATGACAACACAGATCGGACAACATTTCATACTTAGCTGACAACTGACAGTGCAGATCAGGTTACATTTCATGATTTCAAGTTTCCATTGGTAATTTGCAGACATCTGTCATCATTATACTGGGCATGCTCACATGGAATTACAGGAAATAGTAACAGAACAGCTCTTCAACAGAACCAACAAACAAAAAAGTGTAATAGCCGATGATCAATCACAGTTTCTGATGGTCTGGCAACTTGCCATACAGTAAGAAATTTTTATGGAAGCTCTCATATGCTATTAAGATGCAATGCGATGAAAACAATAGCAGTAATAAATAAATGTCTGGATGAAGACGTGCAACACAGAGCATAATTATTTTGGAAACAGGTGATGCCTGTGAGCAATGAATGACATAATAAATATTTGCATGTCATCTTCGAACACATGCCAGGACAGATATCAATGAAAGGAATAGCACTTATGGATGCCACATAAATATGCATATTAGTCATGAAGAACACCCTTGAAGAGTTTACAGCACTTTCCTATTATAAGGGGTATGGGTGCCCAACCTTGTAGGGCAGTAACCTTGAAAATGGTGGTCCTCTGACTGAGCCATAACTATTGTCTGTGTGTACAGCACTGCTGTCTGACACACAGATGTTATCATATTCAAACCCATGCCTATAATGCCAGGCTGTACACAGACATCTGTACTGACTGCATATGCTACAAGAGATAGTAATGAAAGCTGTCACAAATAACTGAAATCAATGTATGCAGTAAGAAAGGAGTTGTGAATATAATATGAACAAACTGATTTAGTCAGAATGTTGTAAAGGAGCTACACATTACTGTCCACACAACAGTGAGCAGTACAATATCAATGCTTCTTTGCTGAGGAAGCTGTTTCCATTTTGTAGTGCACACAGTGCCCCAGAACTGAACTACAGTCTGTGTAGGTATGCTATACAAACCAGTACTCAATGCATGTGCCACAAGACCACTCACAGCATGACATGCCCCAAAGAACTATTTCACTGCCATGCAATCACAACCTGTGATATCATAGTCCGACATAAAAATGGATATGAATAACTAGATGCAATGGTGCTTGTGTAATGTCAGTACATTCATATGATGTTGCCCTTTCAGGAAGCGAACAGCAATCTCTGACTCTACTGAGTAATGACATGTGGATAAACCACAAACACCACAGTGGAAGTCTTAATACAAGTGTGACACACCACCTATGCTAACTTGTTACATCCCGTATTTATGTGCTATAAACAATCTCTTTAAGATAAAAGGGATGGTGGAGGCCTTTCCCACTTTAAATGTGCACATTATAACTGAGGTGGATGTTATTTATGCATTAGAGTATAAGGTAAAAAATAAAAAAAATACTAACAGTCATTGAATGTGGATGTTGAACACCTGATCATTTGACAAAAGAAAATACATGATAGTGCACAGAATGAATTTGTCATGGTAGAAGAGTCACTACAGTTGTGAGAAGCCAGTATGCCAAGGTCTTACATCATGTTATTGCTACAAGGGATACATGTGCCTGTAATTGCTGTACTAAGGCAGAGACTTACAGAATATCATCTCATTCTTTTGTGCCAGAGGATAACACTTACTACATATGCTATGTAAGGAGACTGCAATTAAGAGTCATTACTTTGAATAAAAACATTACTATGTGAGAAATTATCATAGATTTTTGTAAGAGGAATCAATATTTAAATGTGTACACAGCAAATAGGTTCATAGGTGTGTACTAGGCTAAAGGCCCTGGAGCCTTTACAAGCCTAGCCCATAGGATTACCCTGGCATCATGCCACACGACCATAGTTCCCAGTGCCTCTATTGATTGGAGCCAGTGGAGTGATCCCCGGGATGAATTTTCTATTTCCCATCCACTCATCAAGATTTCTCTTGAAGAGGGCCAGTGAGGTGCTCTGCTTTACATGTATGGGAAAAGTATTACAGAGCATGGGCAGTCTCTAGGTTATGAACCTGTCCCTACAGCATGTTCTGTTGATTGTGGTAATGAGGTTGAGGTCCCTGGAGTGTGTGGTGTGGAGGGACTGGGATTTCTTTAGATGTAACATTTCTAAGAGAGCTGGGTCAGACATGGCTTTGTAAGTCAAGCAGAGATTGCCTCTAAGTAGGCGATATGAGACAGAGAATAGTTGGAGTTTTTTGAGCCTGTCCATATAGGACAAGTGTTTAAGGCCTAGGATCCTCTTTTTGAGGTACTTTTGTGGCCTCTCCAGTTGTTGGAGGTGTCTAATGAGGTGCATGCCAAATGGGGCATTGTACTCAATGATTAGCCTAATGAGGGAAGAGTAGAGGGAGACAAAAACCTCTTTCTTTCTGGATGCAAAACTCTTAGTAATGAGATGTGCCACATAGAAGGACTTTCTGACCACAGTGACAACATGGTAGTCAAAAGAGAGGTTGCTGTCAACCTGTGTTTCCAGATCTCTTATAACACCTTCAGTGTTCACTGGACTACCATCGATGTGGTAATTCAAGGGAACTGGGTTTTCCCAAGGGGGATGATGACACATTTTGTGGCATTGAGCTTAAGGCTATGGTTCTGACACCAGTCGTTGGTCTCAGTGAGGCCTTTCTGTAGGATGTCAACATCACTTGGGGAGTTAATAATAGCTCCCAACTTGCAATCATCTGTGAACTTTGTCAGCTAGAGTCCATTCGTGTTGGCCTGAACTTCAGAGAAGTAGATACCAAATAGGAGAGGATCCAGGACTGAACCCTGTGGGACTCCACTCATGACTGGTCTGCAGTCTGACTTACAGTCAGCTACTTTCACATAGTGGATTCTATCTGTGAGCCAGTTTGCAACCCACTCAGTGATATAGGGGTTGATGCCGAGCTTAGTGAGTTTTTGTATGATTCCTAAGTGGTGAGTGGTATCAAAGGCCTTGGCCAGATCAAGGTAGGCTGTATGAACCACCTTCTCTTTATCCACAGCTCTGGTGACTGACTCAAAAAAGTTGACCAAGTTGAGCAGGCATGATCTACCCTTCACAAAACCAAACTGTGTAGGATCCAGAGTTTGGGGACTCTCTATATCCTTGTTTATTAGGTCCATGATGATGCGTTCCATAGCTTTGCATATCAGACTCATCAGGCTAATGGGGCGATAGTTCCCAAGGTCTGTAGTCACTCCTCCTTTGTGAAAAAGGATGACTGTAGCAGCATCATTTAGTAGGGACAAAGCCTGATGTGAGACTGTGATTGAACAAGACACACAGGTGAGGTGCCAGTTCACTCTGCAGCTAATGTAGAACACAGCCAGGGATATTGTCAGGTCCCATAGAACCTGTATTCTTGGCCTTGGACAGTGCTGTTTTAACCTGTGCAGCAGTAATACTGAGTGCTTGGCAATCTACTGGTATTGTGATTGGTCCTTTAGGGGGGAGAGAGGGGTAAAGTTAGTAGTGAATCTGTTGGCCAGTATATTGGAAATATCTGCTGGCTCTATATAGGATGAACCAGCATGCAGTAGCTCAGAGCAAATCTGAGTATTGCTGTGAAGATTCTTTACATAACTATAGAAGGCCTTGTGGTTGTCTTTAATATCTGCTGCAATTCTTTTTTCATAGCTAGCTTTAGACGATTTGATGAGGGATCTCAACTTTTTGCTGAGGCTGATAAGGGAGTTTTTCCAGTCTTGGGACTTTACCTTATTCTGCATCAGTTTCCTCCTTCTGTTGTAGAGTTTGTTTATGGCAGGGGACCACCAGATTGGCTTCCTTTTTTTGGAGGAGAGCGTCTTGGTTCTGTTGGGTATGGCGAGATCCATGCATTTGTGTACGTGTTCGTACAGTGCATTGGTGTATGATTTTGTGGTTATGCAACTATTCTCCATTTGCATGGGTGCCATGAAGTTAGCCACCTCGGTTTTTAGGAGCCCAAAGTTAGCTTTGGAGAAGTTTTCATGGTGGTCACCCTTGTGGAAGGGTGAGGGATGTGGATTTCCAAGTTGATTAGTTTGTGGTTGGATCTAACCAGGGAGGAGTTGACTACTGATGTAGAGCAACAGTCACTCATGTTAGTAATGACCAGGTCAAGGCTGTTGCTACCTCTAGTGGGGCTAAGAATGAGCTGGTCCAGGGCATTGAAATTAATGAATTCCAGGAAATGTTGGGCAAGTGTATTGGCACATGAGTAATTTTCCCAGTTAATGGAGGAGTAGTTGAAGTCACCCAGTATGAGAGTGTTAGTCTGGACCCTAATATTCTCCAGGGTGCTTAAGAACATTGAGTGTGAGTCCTGAGACATGGTTGGGGACCTATACCAGGCTACAACCTGAATCGGTGTCTTACCCAATGTTAGCTGCACCTGAAGTATCTCAGATGTGTTATGTTGGGCTACCAGTCTAGAGATGTGCATATCCTTTATGAATATGGAATCACCACCACCTTTGGAGATTCGATTCAAGCTCTGGGGCTGAAAGGTGTGGAATGAGTTATAGCCTGGTAGTGCAGGGGTGCTTTCTGCTGCCTTGAACCAAGTCTCTGTTACAGCACAAATGTTGATGTTCTCCATTTTAAGGAGTGCTTTGAGTGAGTGCATTTTGAGATTTAGACTTCTAGCATTGAGCAGCATGACCCTCATATTACATTTGTTTGTAGCTGTTACAGTGGTAATTTGGTCTTTGGAACACTGCCTAAAAAGGGCACTATAGGGGTAGCAAGAGCATTGGCCAGTATCCAGAAGCCCAGGGTGACAGATGCAGACCATCTTTGGCAAAGCATCAAGGTCTGTCAATCATGTCATCCCAGGCAAACAGATACTGGATCCCCTTAGAATGACACCAGAAACTTAGCCAATTGTTGAAATCAATCATTTTCTGCTTGTGGTATCATTCTGGGTGATGGTAGAATGCTGCTCATGGCTAGGGTCATACCTTCCTGGGCTACATAATCCAAGAGTTCCTCCATGTTTCTTTTCATGAATGCCAGGGAGGTACGTCTTAGGTCATTCACACCCACATGCACAATGACAGAGTCATATTTGTACCTATTGTTGAGGGACCTGAGTGCATGCATTATGTGGTGGATCCTGGTGCCTGATAGGAAGCTGATTGTTACTTTCTTCTTATTCAACCTAGTGAGTGTGGCATCAGTGTGCCTCACTATTGAGTCACCTATGACTAGTGTGTTGGGCATGCTGTTTTGCCTTAGGGGCTTTGGCTGAGAGGCACACTGTTTAGGAGAGTTATGTTTTTCGTGATTAGTGTTGTGTTGTGGTGGTCGAGTGCATTTCGGCCTTGGAGGTCTCTGCTGTTTGCCTAGATTTTTATTGAGAGCCTCCATGAATGTGGGTATGTGGTTTGTGTTTTTATGTGAAGGCAGTGCTGGTGTGTGTTCTGGAGGGCTATGTGTTCCATGAGGTGTGGTGCAACTGTTAATCTTCTCCTCTTGACCAGCTATTCCAATCTTGGCTGGAAAGTGCATGGCTTCCAATTTGGATATATAAGTGCATCTCTCGCAAGTCTGAGTGTTGGGAGGTAAGAGGAGATGGTTGTCAGTGTACATGAGGCAGTTGCTACATTGCCTCAGGATGCCCAAGTTCACCGGATTAATGTCTTTGACAACAGTGTTAGCAACATATACAGTCAGAATAAGACTGACAAAACATAGTTTTAGCAGTACTAGCTGGAGTTGAAATAACTACCTAAGATCACAAGCTACAGATTAGTGCCTGAATCACAAGTACCACACATAATGTTGCAGTACACATGGGACAGTGCACAGTTGAATGGATGACATCACCACTGTTTATTATCTGGATGTTGATGACACAAAGTGGTCAAAGGGCACAATGACACTGTACAGTTACAAATTATATATGCATTCGAAGAGTAGTACACACAATATGAGGGTGAAAGTCACACTCAAAGCTGGCCTCAAACATCCTACATATGTAGTTACACAATATACAAAGAACAGTATCAAAATCACACACAACATGAGAATATGCAATACAGCTGTGATTTACTCTAGTTATGGTAGCATTAGTAATTATTGCATAGCAAAAATGTTATTTTCCCTGGGAATGCTAGGATTTGCTAGTATAACACTGTGCCACTGTAAAACTGCCTCATAAGTGGAAGTGTACATAAAGGTGGTTGGGAGGTGGGCAATAGTACATGACAGTAACCACAGTAACACCATTTAAGCAAGGATGGCCTCCAATCACCTACATATCTAGTTACACAGACTATACAGCACATTATTAGCAGCCAGTGCCATGGGGGAATACTGACTTTAAGTGAGGCATACAACATATCTGAATGGATGACATCAGCAGTGCATGGTCAGGAGATGTGTTTGGTAAAATATCTTGTATAGCCATTTGAGGTTGTAAAGGCTGCCACTGTAAATGTGTGTAAACTAATCCTACATTCATTTGCAGCCACAAAAACAGCTGCAGAAGTCAATCACTGCTGTATTCAAACCTCCTACATATCTATTTACACACTGTAGAGAATAGTGTAAGAAATGCAAGCACCACAGAAATCTGACGTTTAAAGCATGAGACTGCACTTTAGAAAAAAATACCTCATCAATGTGCTGCACAGAAGATGTTGTTGTTAAAAGGGGTAAAGGGGATGGTGGAGTCACTTAGCAGTTTAAACATGTTTTTTCCAGAGTAGAAGTTAATTAAGCATAGCTGTGTTGAAAAACATGCTCATCTGACTCGATGTCACCTCACCATATGCAAACATACAAGTACTCCACAGGGAGTATTGAACCAGTTACTTATCTATTTTCACAGTGTAGAGAGCACAGTATTAGTTGCAAGCATCACAGAAGAAGTTTGACTTTTATGTGGAGAAAGTGCATTTTTGACTAGATGATCTCATCAGTCTGTTGCAGAGAGGATGTTTCTGTAAAAAGTGGGATAATGGATCTGTATGGAAAGTTGTGTGCTTTCTTTAAAGGAGGTGGATACTGCAACAAGCATTCCCTGCACAAGATTTCAGTGTTAAGTACTGAACCTCCTACTTATTTAGGTTACGCAGTCTACAAAGCACAGTATTAGTAGCAAGTGCCACAGGAGAAGTTTAATACTTAAAAGGAGAAAAAATGCTCTTTTGAGCAGATGAATTCATCAGTGTGTTGTAGAAAGTGAGATAGGGGAGCAATGTGCAAATTTAAACATATTCTCTTCATAAGAAGTAGATGTAGCACCAAATGTTTCACACACGAGTTTCCTATGATGAGCATCAAACCTCTGACTTTACAACTAGAGGGCACAGTGTTAGTTGCAAATGTCACACACTCTTAGGGTGAGAAAGTGCACTTTTGACCAAATGACCTCATCATTGTGATGTAGAGAGGACGTTTCTGCAAAAAAGGTGGGATAAGGGATCTGTGAGCAAAGTTAAATATACTCACCTCACAAGAGGTGGACACAGTACCAAGTACTACACATGCACACATTTTTACCATGTTGAGCACTGAGCCTCTTAACTATTTAGTTACACAATCTAGAGGACTTAGTTTTAATTGCTAGCACCACAGAAGACATCTGACTCATAATGGAAGAGAGTGCACTTTTGATGAGATAAACTCATCTGTGTATTTTAGAGAGGATGTTTCTGTAAAAATTGGATAACAATCTGTATGCAAAGTTAAACATATTCTCTTCACAGGAAGTAGATACAGTACTAAGTACTACACACAAGTTTCCTATACAAAGCATGAAACCTCCTACCTATCTAGTTACACAATCTAGACAGTATTGTATTAGTTGCAATCTCCACAGAAAAGCTCAAGTTTAAGAATGTGAAAATGCACGTGCACTTGTTGAAAATCCACTGTTCAGAACAGATGGTACTGTGCATCACAGGTTATGGAACAAATGCATATGTATGCAAAGGACAATATAATTGCACTGTGATTTCCCCATGTAATTACATACTTCCCTCCTAAGATTTTGATACTGTCCTTCAAATACATTGAATTATTGTGAGGGACATGTACCTGTTTCACAGTATGGTATGCCAGAGAAATTCACAGCTGTAAACCAGTGGGTTATCAATCACCCTTTTCTGTCATTTTGTGACAGGATGATTGCACACTTGTCTTGTCTTATACTTGTACAATGAGCATTGACAAGACAAATTGGCAACTCCTACATAGGAAAGTGCACTGCAGAATAACAGTAATGAATTATGTGTGATTATATTAACCAAAATAGTAACACAGTTGCAAATGTAGCCGTTGGAGAGCAGGCATACATTAATCAACTGAATTAACTGAGTCTACATCACTCTGAAATCAAGAATTAATATAGACACACAGACATTGTGCAATCTAAAACAATAATTATTTGATTTTCATTTTTCTTATTTTGCTCTTTGCTAGAAATGCAGAACTGCCAAACTGAATTGTGCTGCTGCTGATGGCAATGACTTAGCACAGGTGTAATTATACCTTGAAGTGTTGAACTCGGAATGGGATATCAGTACTCTATATTCCTCTTTGCCAGTTTTTGCACAAAGATCTTTAAAAGACAGGCTTCACAATAGGAAGCAGGCACATTAATATAACAGTGGGATAATGATGTGTTAAGAAAAGGTGCAGCCAACATTTATAGTCACAGGAGGCAGACAATACATTCTGAAACATTTTTTCATCCAACTGGATTTGAACATTTAGAGTATTCCAAGAGAAAAATGTATACCTGAGTATTTTTGAAGCACACCACACAGAAAGTCATACTTCTGATAGTTAACTTTGATAGCAAATTTCAGCAAATGTGACTATGTATTCATCCACAGTACCTTAGTGACCAATGTAATTTGGACAGCCAACACTTTAGCTTGTTGAAAAGTACATTAAACTGAATAAACATTGCTAACCACAGCAGCAGCATGATATATGACAGAGTAATGTGGCCCAAATGCGATACAATCGCAAGATATTGCCATAAGCTGTGTACTTAGATTTGGTCTTAGTTCCATTTTTATGGCTGATACACTACATTGTACAAATGCAGAAGTGGAGGAATAATGATACAAAAGGGAAAAGACACATCAGCAGGGTGAAATGGAGGCAGGAACAAAGTAGCTTATGACAGAAGAAGAATACTGGTGGTTCATAATAATATATAGCCAAGGGGTGTGACCAAGATGTAGGCTAGTTAGCAGCACTTTTCTTGAGCTCTGGCAGTCTTTATATTTACTGACAGGAAAAATGGAAAACCAGGACTAATTTCTTCACAAAAATTGCAGGATATAATATTTAAAGGTCACTGGTTTGTTTTATGGGAAATAAATGCCAGTATTTAACAAAATTCCTGTCAAAAAACATCAACAGAAAGGCTACTGATACTGTCACAAGATGAGCAACTCAAAACCCAACTTTCAAGACCAGACTTCAAAGAAGGACCTGCAAACCTTATCAATCAACATGTCTGAACTAACCAAAAAATTTGATAAAATGGACAGTAAACTGGATTTTATAAAGAAGAAACTTCCAGACAAATAGAGGTTTTAAAAGAAACGATGCAGCAACAAAATATCTAAATAACCAGGATGGAAACTCATTAAATGACCTGGATGGGAGAGTAACAGAACAAGAACTACAAGTGGAATTTCTTTTGAAGCAAAATAAAGTGGATGATCTTGAGAACAGATCCAGGAGGAATAATCTTCAGATTTATGGTTTACCTGAAAATGTGGAAGTTCAGAACATGACCAATTTCCTCACAAACGTGGCTTCCCAAAGCTTTAAATCCAAAAGAAGCCTTGTTATAGGGAATTGAGAGGGCACATCGGTCTTTGACTAAATCAGCCATGCACAACAAAAACAAAACCAAACCAAGATCTGTCATAGTTCATTTTTTCTCTACACAAGACAAAGAAGTGGTTCTGAAGTCAGCATGGACCAATTCCCCAATTAAATATGACAACAACATTATTAAGTTTGATAATGACTACTCTTCTACAGTGGCAGCAAAAAGGAAGGAATGTTTACCACTAATTAAGAAACTTAAACAAACATTCATCTTTTATTTCCAGCCAGACTTCATATTTTTTCCTGGAAGGCACCAGAACCTTTGAAACCCTGGATACTGCAGTTTATTTGCTTTCTAAAAACAACTTCCTCGATCAAACAGAAGAAATGGATTGTTTGTGACCTAGTCTCAAACGCCAAGCTGAGAAGAATAACAGGCAGACAACAGGAAGGACAAATGACTTTCATTATTTACTTGTTAAAACAAAATGTTTTTGCATAATTAAGCACCTACAGTTTATGGATAGGAAAACATAAATCTTCAGCACTCTACACCATCAGGAAAAGGTAACTCATATTAATTTAACTTTACTACTTTGAATTTATAACCAACATTAATACTTAAATCAAATAGACAATACAGTCATAAGTATATGAACTGTTATTGCTGTTAACAATGCTTATGGGTTACCTAATATACACTAAGAAATTGAATTACAACTGGGTTTACTTCTGTTTGGGTTGGGCTGAATATTATACAAATAGTGTCATTTGAATGTTGGTTGCATTGACTCTACTTATATTTATAGTTGATAGCCTTGCTTCTCTTCTAACAAAGCTTTAATAATTTGTTTAATATAGACAAATAATTAGTTTTGGAGTACATGATTTACACATGAAATGTTTTGTTTTAAGATGTATTCATTTATACAGTATTTATGATCATTTTCTTAAAGAACTTTTTTTTTAAATTTGTGGTAATACATTTTTTAAAAATGAACAGAGTAAGCCAGGAAGCTCGAGCTGCACACAAAGAATCAAAAGTACCACACTTGGATTCTCTAGTTTCCTGCCAGAATCGTGAGCTGATTACATTGTTTTTTTTTTTTTGTTTGTTTTAGAACTCTTCGCTTCATGAACCAGTTCGGAAGCCTGGATTTCCCCAGTCAAATAGAGGCACTAAAAGTAAAAGAAGCATGGTCTTGTCACTGCTTTACAGCACTCAGATATAATTGTTTTATCATTCTAAGCTGTTAAAGTGACACGTACGCTATTTCACTCTAAATGTATTAACAGTTTGCCATAAATTATAATTTAATGATTTAGTAAAACATACAGTAAAAATAAAAAAAAGTTTTTCTTTACAGATTTCATGTTGAGTCTACACATTTACTGACAAAATATCTACTTTTTCATTACAAACAATTAATTTATTTGAACGTTTTCTGTCACAAAAACAAATAGTCCGATAAGAGGATGCAATTTCATTCTGTAGTCCACATATCTATTCCACACTGACATTTATCTGCAAACCATAAGAATAGAAGTCATGTATAAGGAAAATCTGCTGATTACAGTTTTTGTATTTGCTGATGTTTCTTGTTAGTCTATGAAGGATGATGTAAGTTATAGAGTTTTGTGGTCCTTTTACACTGATAGAGCAGTTATGGTAGATAAAGGCAATACATCAAAAGCTACAACCATCTGTAAAAGGGTAACTTTGAACATTAAAATAAGAATACATATGAGTGAAACTTTTTAAACAGTTTTAGTGTAATAAAGACTGAGTTGCTTAAGTAAAGTTTCTCAGTCTAAGTCAGACAAAGAAACTTGCTCAATACCTTATTGTTATCTATATCAGTTCAATTATGCTGACTGCAGCATTGTCATCTGACTTTACAATTCAATGTGGATTGTTAGCATGTTAAATAATATTGTATATAAACCAAATCTATTTATAGGGTTGTTTTAAGTTTACATAAGTTAAACTTCACCTTTTCAGGACTTTTAAAATGTATATAATTACATTACATATGACACTGCTACAAGTTGTATACTAACTTTTAAATAATCTACCCTAAGTAAACCAGAGAAACAATATCCAAACATAAATTATACAAGCTAGCTAACATATGGGTTTTCATCTTGTTTTTGTGTTGCCTACACTTAGAAAAGAAAAAAAGAGACAGTTTTAACACAAGAAAGAATGTTGAAAGATTTGCTTATAGTAAACAAACATTATAAAATTCATAAGTGCAGCAGTGTAGCCTATATTTAAGCATAACTGCAAGACAATTTCTCTGGTTAAAATGATTCATATCAACCTGTATGATTTCTTGATATGTTATTGCGATTGTTAATTCTTATTAACCTTAGTAGACTGAATTTAGAATATATCAGACTGGTTAATAACCATAAGTTTACTATTATAATTATCCTATAGAATGATAACACACTTTCTTACTAACAAGTAATGACTTGTCAGGCTCAAAGTATTGTGCCTGTGATAGGGAGAGGGACACTTTGATGCTTTGTCATTGTAAGTGTAGGGGTTATAATAACCCAATGGATAGAAAGAGGTTCATGATTCAGGTTTTGATACTACAATGTTTCTTATGTTTTTTTTTTTACTTGCCTAAGTATATTAGTCAAACTAAAAGGAAACCAAAACTGTTTTTTTTTTATTCACAGCTGTACATAAATGAACTTTTATACATTATTTTGCCAAATGGAATACAAGTTCAATTAAGTTTATTTAAATATATTAAAGCCATAAACCCACAACTGATATTTCTGCAAGAGACGCATTTATTAACCGAAGACCTTAATTTACTCAGCTTCAATGTTTATACAGTATTAACAAGTTTATCACATAAGAAAAAACAAGATAGGTAATGATTTTATGGTAAAATTCTGTCATTATGCCAAAAATAATAAGCTCATATCAAGATAAAACTGGGATGCTTTGTATGTCAACTATCTCAATAAATGGTAAATTGTACACTTTTATTAACTTTTATTGGATACTTGGCTTGAGTGCAAGTATAGTTAAACAACAGTTAGAAGAAGTAATCTAGCACTCCAAAGGGAACTTGATAATAGCTGGGAATTTCCATCGTATACTAGATGATAAAAACACCGACTCTATAAATACCAGAAGGAAAACTGCAACATCAAAAACACTAGCAGAATTTGTTGAACTATATAATCTTAAAGATGCTAATGAATATGCAGACAAAGATTCTATGCATTATATTTTTTTAAATAGGTATAACACACACTGAAGAATTGATAGAGTATATATATATATATATATATATATATATATATATATATATATATCAAAGGAAGTAACCACCTTTCTTAGCAATGTTAAAGTAATCTCTTGCCCATTAACAGACCACAATGCAATCACTTTTATAGGTTCATAGGTTCATAGGTTCATACTAGGCTATCTGCCCGAGGGCATTTACAAGCCTAGCCCATAGTTTTGTGGCTTAAGCCACCCCTTTAGTATGGGGAACTATACCCATTATTTTGCTGTGCCTCTGTTGAGCAGTGACACTGAGGTAATCCCTGGGGTATATCTGCGATCTCCCATCCATTGGTCAAGATTTCTCTTGAACAAGGCCAGCGAGGTGCTCTGCCTCACATATACCGGGATTTTATTCCACAGCATAGGGAGTCTTTGGGTGATGAATCTATCCCTCCAGCACGCCCTATTAATAGCCGTGTCGAGGTTTAAGTCTCCGCCTTGTGGCTCTGACGGATCTAGATTTTTTGAGGTGAAGCATATTCATCAAATCTGGGTTTGACATGGCCTTGTATGTTAGGCAAAGGTCACCTCTGAGCAAGCGGTGGCGACTGAATAGAGCTGGAGTTCTTTCAGTCGGGCAGCATAGGACAGATGTTTGAGACCCTTTATCCTTTTGGTGAGGAACTTTGTGGCCTCTCCAGCTGCTGCAAGTGTCGGGTCAGATACATTCGAATGGGGCATTGTATTCAATCATTGGTCTGATGAGTGATGAGTATAGGGAGACTATGACCTCCCTTGATCTAGATGAGAATCCCTTCATGATAAGGTGGGCAATGTAGAAGGTCTTCCTAACTACTTTAGCTACATGGGTGTCGAATGACAGACTACTATCAACCTGGGTCCCCAGGTCCCTGATAACTTCTTCTGTACTCAGTGGATTGCCACCTATTTGGTAGCTAGGGTAACCTTGTTTTTCCCGAAGGGTATGACTATGCATTTTTGGCATTTAACTTTAGGCCATGGCTCTGGCACCAGTTATCCGCTTCTGTGAGACCCTTCTGAAGGATATCTGTGTCAGATGTTTTTCTACTATGGCGCCCAGTTTGCAGTCATCTGCAAACTTTGTCAGCCATAACCCTCCTGTGTTTGCTTGTACTGAAAAGTAGATGCCAAACAAGAGTGGGCCCAGGACTGAGCCCTGTGGTACACCACTTGTGACAGGCTTTGAGTCTGACATGGCGCCAGCAACTCTGACCCTGTGGGTTCTGTCACTCAGCCAGTTTGCAACCCATCTTGTGATGTATGGGTTAACATTTAAGCTGATGAGTTTTTCAATGATACCCGAGTGGGTATTGTATCAAAGGCCTTAGCCAGATCGAGGTAGGCTGTATGGACTGCCTTTCCTCATCAATGGCTTTGGTGACTGTTTTGAAAAGTCAACCAAGTTTAGAAGGCATGATCTGCCTTTGACAAAGCCAAACTGGGATGGATCCAAAGTCTGCAAATTCCCTATGTCTTTATTTATGAGGTCCATTATGATCCTCTCCATGGCTTTGCAGATAAGGCTTGTCAAGCTAATGGGACGGTAATTTCCAGGGTCGGTGGAGGCACCGCCTTTGTGAAGTGGGACCACAGTTGCAGTGCGCCACTCCCTGGGTACGTATCCAGAGGTAAGACTATGATTAAACAGCTGTCCTAGCTGTGGGTTTAATTCAGCACAGCCGGGGACACCATCAGGTCCCATGGATGCTGTGTTTTTTGCTTTGGAGAGAGCAGTAGTACAAATTGAAGTACAAATTAAAAAAAAAGGTGATAATCACTAGAATACCATCCAATATAACAAATCTATAAGAGTTTAAAGAATTTTATATAAAAGAATTACAACAATTTTTTGAATTAAACATAAATAAAGACACTTTGTAAATCTATATATGGGGTGCATTAAAAGCATACATGTATGGAAGAACATTAACTTGGTACCAAAACAAAAGGAAGCAATGGGACAAGCAATTAAATTAACTTCAAAAAGAAATAGATATTATTAAATTTTATATACAAAAAAGGACAAAGTCAATTAACTAATGATTTAGCAATGAAAAATAAAGAATATACTGAAATATTACATCATAAAATAATGATAGAATTAGAAAAAATCAAACATATTTCTTATTCAATGAATCCAAAGAATTAAAGGAAAATTGCAAATAGAACTAAGAAAGTTATTAAAATGAATTAAATAAAATAAATATATAATCCCAACATTAATAAGAAAGTCTCAGTCTTAAACAGCATACTAGAGACATTTCAGTCAAACTATTAAAAAATTAATACTAGCAACGTAGAGATGAAATCAAAAGAAACAATTAGAAACTTCCTTCAGACTAATATAAACCTCAAGATACAGGAACAACAGAGCGGACACACTGACAAGCAAATAATGTCCGAGTTGCAGAAGCAGATTAAAAAACTGAAACCCAATAAAGCACCAGGAAACGACAACATAACACCAGAAATGTATAAGTTATTGCACAAAGAAGCTAAACAGTTACTGATGAAGTTTTTAACCAGGTTTATTTATTATATATTTGTTTTATTTATTTTACATTTGTTAACTGGGTTAGTCTGGCTGTGCTTTTGGCTCATTTTCAGCAGAGACCCGGAAATAAAAGTTCCTCAGGACTAGAAAACAATTTATTAAATTTTAGTAACATAGTAGTAACAATCAGCTATAAGATCTTACAAGCAGAGACCTGGAGAGAAAAAAAAGCTCCTCAGGCAATTCAATTGTACAGAGTATTAACAATTGGCAGACAAGTATGTGCATTGTTACAAACAAGGTTTTAAGCAATTAGCAGAAGAAAATGTGACTAGTTGCATTATTATTTAAGCTGCTTAGAGCAAAATGAGTTAATAGTTAGGCAGATGCTTATTTAAAGTGGGCAGGATCTAGTTGTATAGGAGTTTAGAAACAAGAATGGAAAGTAAGAATGGCTATTAGGAGATGTTAGGGGAGGTAGAGTATAGGAGACAGACTAGACAAGTAGGCTATTTTGAGACTGTAAGAATTAAGAATGGTTGGAGATAGAGGAAGGGAAGAGGTAGAAGAGGCAGGTGAATAGTGTTAGAGATGCATTAAGAGTGAGGTGGTGAAATAGGTGAAAGGATTGTGGTTTCAGGGTGGTTAGCTACAGTGGCAAGACCACTTTGTTTTTATGTATTTCCTTGTGGCTAATTTGAAACTTTTGCTATGCTGGAGGGGTTTTATTTCCAAGGGGAGTTGGTTCCAGGATATAGCTGGGTTATAGTTATAGAGAAGGCAGCCTATTTTGGGTTTGAGTTTGTAGATGTCTAATAATTATTGATTTGAGCTGCGTAGCATCCTAGCAGGGTAATATTTGGATATGATAGTGGAGAGGCTGGGGCAGAAGGAGGGTAGATAGAGGATAGAGTGGATGATTTGTAGTTGGTATAGTTGGAGCAGCTGAGGGAATTCTAGCCAGTCTAGTTGCTGTAGTGCTAAGCAGTGGTGTGACTTGTAGGTTTGGTTAGCTGCAAATCTGGCAATCTTATTATAAGTAGTTTCAAGCTTGGAAATAAGTGTAGAATTTAGGTTTGTGAATATGTGGCAGCTGTACAGGAGTGTTGGGAGTAATAAAGCCTGGGAGAGAGTTATTCAGGCAGTGTTAGTTAAGTATTTCTTGCTACAGAAAAGGTGTCCAAGTTTCTGATGAGTTCTTTTTACAGAGTTAGTAATATGGAGATCAAACTTAAGCTGATCATCTATTGTAACACCTAGCAATTTAGTACTAGATTCAGCTGAGATGATAGTGTTGTTGTAGGATAAGATGGTAAATGTATTTTTGAGTGTGGTGATGTTTTTAGGGAAGAAGAGTAGGAGCTTAGTTTTTTTTGGATTAAGTATTAGTTTGTTATCACTAAGCCAAGTCTCAATGGTGTGGAAGGGTGCCTGGGTGGTTGAGTGGAGATCATTTGGGTCATCAGCAATGGTTATAACAGTTGAGTCATCAGCATATTGCACAAGAGATGACTGGGGACAAAAGGAGTAGAGCAAGTTGGTGAAAATATTAAAGAGTAGTGGTCCAAGTACGGACTCTTGGGGGACTCCCATTTGCACAGTTAGAGGGGAGGATAGTGCAGAGAGCCATTTTACTGATTGCTGATGGGTAGAGAGATAGCTGGAGAACCAGGAGATAGTAAGGGAGAGAAATGTAAGTTAGTGAGTTTATCGAGAAGGAGTGGGTGAGACACAGTATCAAAGGCTTTAGAAAGGTAAAGGAATAGGCATGAGACAAGTTTATTTTTATCACGAGCTAGGGAGACTATGTTGATGAATGATGTCAGACTCAAAGCCAATCACAAGTGGTGTCCCACAGGGATCTGTCCTGGGACCCCTCTTGTTCGGCATTTATTTCTCAGATGTTAAAGTAAACATGGGAGGGCTGTGGCTGACAAAGTTCGCAGATGACTGCAAACTAGGCGCTATAGTCGATACACCAGCGGACACATACATCCTACAAAAAGGCCTCACAGAAACGGACAACTGGTGCCGGAATCACGGCCTTAAACTAAATGCCAAAAAAATGTATAGTCATCCCCTTTGGGAAAACCAAAGTGCCCTCAAATTATCACATAGACAGCAACCCACTGAGTATGGAAAAAGTAATCAGAGACCTAGGGACCCAAGTCAACAGTGACCTCTCATTTGACAGCCACGTTGCCAAAGTGGTTAGAAAAACATTCTACCTTGCACACCTCATCATGAAGGGATTCACATCCAGATCCAAGGATGTCATTGTGCCCCTATACTCCTCCCTCATCAGACCCATGATTGAGTACAATGCCCCATTTGGTATGTACCTCACCCGGCATCTGCAACAGCTGGAGAGACCACAAAAGTACCTCACCAAGAGGATCAAGGGTCTCCAACATATGTCTTATTCTGCCAGACTAAAGAAACTTCAGCTCTATTCAGTAGCATACCGCCTGCTCAGAGGTGATCTCTGCCTGACGTACAAGGCCATGTCCAATCAGGATCTGATGGACATGCTCCACCTCAAAAAATCCAAATCCATCAGGACCATGAGAGCTAAAGACTTAAACCTCGGCACAAGTATGAATAGGACATGCTGGAGGGATAGATTCATAACCCAGAGGCTTCCCATGCTTTGGAACAAGATCCCAGTTCATATTAGGCAGAGCCCCTCACTGACTCTCTTCAAGAGAAATCTTGATGAGTGGATAGGAGATCGTAAATTTACCCCAGGGGTCACATCTGTGTCACTGCTAGACAAGGGCACAGTAAACTAATTCTATTATATAAGGGGACCTTCATTGTGTTACTACTAGACAGAGGCACAGTATTCTAAATTTATTCTGTACATTTTTTTGTACCACTTCATGGGGTGGCAAAGCCACATCAGTATGGCTAGGCTTACAAATGCCCCAGGGCAGATAGCCTAGTACTATACTATGAAACTATGAAACTATGAGTGCAGTAGTTGTACTATGCTTGGGACGGAAACCATGCTGTTTGGGTGTGAGAAGGTTTTCCTGGTGAAGGTAATGCATTACCTGCTTGTGAATGCATTTCTCTAGAATTTTTGAGAGTGGAGAGAGTATGGCTACACCTTCCAGATAGAACTTAGCTAAAAAAATATCAGCTACTCCAGGGGCACTTACTAGAGATGCTACACCTGGAGGGCTTTCAGCTGCAATTAGATCAAATATGGCATCCAGAATTTTTAAAATCTTTGGTGTGTTGTACCTGAGAAATCACTTGGGGGGTGGGGGAAGGTTAAACAAGGAATATTAGTTCCACCTTCTTGGAAATAAAGTTTAATCTCACCTATTCTGAAATCTGAAAATAATGCCTCAGAATGTTCTTCCTATAGCCCCATTTCATTATTAAATGTATATTACAAAATGTTTATGGCAATAAGTTCATATGTTCATAGGTTCATACTAGGCTATCTGCCCTAGGGCATTTATAAGCCTAGCCAGAATGTGTTTGGCTTTCACCACCCATTTTAAATTAATTTTGCTATGCCCTTTTTTGAGGTTAGTATACTGTGTCTCTGTCTAACAGTGACACAGAAGTCATACCCGGGGTAAACCTATGATCTCCCATCCACTCATCAAGATTCCTCTTGAAGAGAGTCAATGAGGGACTCTGCCTAACCTGGACTGGGATTTTATTCTAGAGTGAAGGGAGCCTCTGGGTTATGAATCTGTCCCTCCAGCATGTCCTATTTATTTCAGTGCTAAGGTTCAAGTCTCTCGAACGTGTAGCTTGATGGGATTTGGATTTTCTGAGGTGCAGCATGTCCATTAATTCCGGGTTGGACATGGCTTTATACGTCATGCACAGATCGCCTCTGAACAGGCGGTATGCCACTGAGTAGAGCTGGAGTTTCTTTAACCGGGCAGCATATGGCATCTGTTTGAGCCCTTTGATCCTCTTGGTGAGGTACTTTTGGGGTCTTTCCAGTTGCTGCAGGTGTCTGGTAAGGTACATCCCAAAAGGGCATTGTACTCAATTATGGGCCTGATGAGGGATGAGTAAAGAGGCACGATGACCTCCCCTGATCTAGATGTGAATCCCTTCATGATTAGGTGGGCTATATAAAATGTTTTTCTAACCACTTTGGCCACATGGTTGTCAAATGAGAGATTGCTATCAACTTGGGTCCCCAGGTCCCTAATTACTTCTTCTGTACTTAATGGATTACCACCTATGTGGTAATTTGTGGGCACTTTGTTTTTGCCAAAGGGGATGACTATACACTTTTTGGCATTTAGCTTGAAGCCATGACTCTGGCACCAGTTGTCTGTTTCTATGAGGCCCTTTTGGAGGATGCTTGTGTCAGCTGGAGAGTCGATTATGGTGCCCAGTTTGCAGTCATCTGCGAACTTGGTCAGCCACAGTCCTTCCGTGTTGGCCTGTACCTCCGAGAAATATATACCAAACAAGAGAGGTCCCAGGACTGAGCCTTGTGGGATGCCACTTGTAACTGGTTTGGAGTCTAACATGGCTCCAGCAATTCTAACCATGTGGGTTCTGTCCTTGAGCTAGTTTGCAACCCATCTAGTGACATAGGGGTTTATATTTAAGCTGGTGAGCTTATCTATAATGCCAGAGTGGGGTATTGTATCTAAGGCTTTTGCGAGGTCCAGGTAGGCTGTGTGGACCACCTTCCCCTCGTCAATGGCCTTGGTGACTGTTTCAAAGAAGTGCAGACAGAATTAAACATATAATACCATCATTAATTGATCAGGACCAGACAAGTTTCATAAAAGGTAGAAACACCTATGATAATATTAAAAGAATTCTTGCCTTTATAGATTATGTTGATTTAAGTAAGAGAGACATGACTCTGGTGAGTCTATACATCAGTAGCACCTTTGATTCAATAGATTGGAATTATTTACTGGTGCTCCTAGAAGAAAATGGCTTTTCACAACAATTTACATTCTTAATTAAAACACTATTTTTAAATTATCTGGCCTATGTTAAGTTTGGGTGATGTCCCTCTACTTCTATAACTATTAGAAAAAGAACTAAGCAAGGATGCCCACTTTTACTTTTACTGTTTGCATTAGCAATTGAGCCTTTTGCTAACTATGTTAGAATGAACACAAATATTAAAGGCATAGTAAATGGGAATAACTTAGAAATGAAAATACAATTATTTGCTGATGACATCCTGTTGACAATATCTGATACAGATAATTCATTAACTGAATTATTCCAAACAATGAACTTCTTCCAAACTATTTCTGGTCTTGTAATTAATGAAATCAAAACTAAAATGTTATTAATTAACTCAAATAAAAGGGAATTAAATAATGACTCTGTTAAGTACTTAACACCTTAACTATCAACATTAGAGAAACAATAAATATTAACTATATTCATATACTAAGTCAAATAAAATCATTAATGCAGAAATGGAATAAGATGTTTTATACAATGGAAGATAGGTTGTATATAATTAAATCAACCATTTTCCCAAAATTGTTATATTATATAAAATCCTTTTCCACCCTTCCTACTAAGAAAATTATACATCAATACAATAAAACGATGCAGAATTTCCTTTGGTTTAACAGTATGCCTAGAATTGCACTTAACAACCATTTAAAAGGTTGAGAGAAGAGTGGAATTAATCTACCAGATACAGAATTGTATTAATTGGCATGTATTACTTAAACAGTTACTGTATGACTGAACTCAACCTATACAGCCAAATAGAAATTAATTCATGAATCTATACGTAATATCATTAGCAACTCAGCCCTTAAACAATATAATATAAATTCAACAAAAGTTTTTTATATTGTGATAAGAGATATCATATTTAATAAAAGTATAAAACAAAGTATATGATTGTTACTGAAACAATAAAACTGTTTAAAAAATATATAAACATGAACCCAGATATAAAGACTTTTTTATATTATATCCTATAGCTTGTACTCAAGAATGAATAACTACCTTTGATTCAAATGTAATTAAAGAGCTTAAATTTAAAGAAAGGATTTATTGGTATCAAATACTCAATGGCAATACATTACTCACACTAGATCAAATCAAAAGAAATTTGAGTTAGATGATAAATTGTGGCTACCAATGCAACAAATAAGAGTACATTACAAAAAAGCTGGACTTGATGACACCAACTTTTAAAAATGATATTCCTAAGTTCATAGATCTTGTGATACTTTTAATAAATAATACTTATAAAGGAAATGGATATCTATCCAAAATTCATAAGACACTTAAAGAAACAAAGAACTATACCAATAATAATTACTGAGATTATTATAATCAGGTTAATCAAAAAGATCCTGATAAAAATGAAAAAGAAATGATTCTTTTATCACCAAGTCTTAAAACCAAGTCAGTTCAGTAGAAACTATATGTGTGGAAATTCCTACATACATCCTTTATAACCCCTCATAGATTAGAACTAATATATAAGAAATATATTGATTGTTGGAAATGTAAAACGCATACAAAAGCAGGTTGGGAACACATGTTTTTTTTATTGTCATTCACTGAATAAATATTGGTTTGAAATTAATTGTTTCTTTCAAACAATTTTAATGATATTTTCCATTTAATCAAGTCATTAGTTTTGTTTAATGGACCTATACTACAGTGTGTCCCAAAAGTAAAATATCCTTTACTGTGGACATTGCTTGCCATTGCACATAAAGCCATAACAACTTACTGGAAGAATAAAGCACCACCAACTTTCCAAGATTTCAAGAAAATTGCAGTCTTTGTGTCTCAAATGGAAGTAGCAGCCATAAAAAAAGGCAACATAATACATCATTTATTGGCAGAAAGTCAATGAAATATTAGACAAATATTAGACAAAACAAATGTATCTGATTATTCAAATGCACAGCATCTTAATACAAATTGTATATTGTATATGGAAACGTGATGTTATAGATTGTATACTTAGGCAATTGTATATAGGTTCTTTTGTAAATAGTTGACTAGTTGATTATGTTATATTATTTTATGCTTCATATGCATAAGCTTGAGACCAGAATCTCGAACTTCCATTTACTCGAAATTGTGAATGGGAAGTTTAGGGTTAGAAAAAAAAGGGTTATGAATTTTGAGTTTATAGGAATTTGATCTTGTGAAGGGGAACCATATGTATATATATATATATATATATATATATATATATATATATATATATATATATAAATATATATAGCCAACAGATACGCATAAAATAGTGTATCAAATCAGTACTAATTAGTAATGGCTGGGTTAGAGCCCTTGAAAGTAGTCCAAAAACTACCTACACATGTGAGCAGTATTCCATCACACCATAAAGTAGTTGTTACTTTACAACATTTACATAACTCTATTGAAGCACAGTGACAACTTACTGAAGCAGAAGGGGTGAACTGAAAGAGACAGAGAGATGGAGAGGGGAATAGCAACAATATTTTTTGTGTGGTATATAGGAACAGATGTATAGTGTGTTGCTCTTACTAAATCATCACTAATCTGTCATGATCTGGACAATAAAGTGCTTGCTTTTGGGATAAATAAGGGGAAGAAGAGTGTAACAGACATGAAGACATATGCAGGATCAGGTTGTCTTAATAACCTTACCTGCTGGTGCTGCAATGTTTTTGCAAATGATGTCTTGCTGCACTATTCAAATTGTATGTTAATGAAATATTGTATATAGACAGAAATACAGATATTTGTAGTGAAATGTATGATAGTAATATGAAATGTCATGAAATAATAAATTGACCTATAGCTGTAATCAAAGCCATGAGGCTATGTAAAAACATTAGTCTACAACTAGGGTAATTATCTAAATACACACATAGAAACTCCTACTTTATTATATTCAGCAGCCTAAAAATTGTTACAGTAACAGTTTCAAAGTAGTGCCTTTAGTCTGCCTTTACTCTGTATCCCTACAGCTCAGCAGATTTAAGCACATTTGTGTGAAAATAACCAGACCATTGCAAATTAAATTGAAATCATCAGCTTTTGCATAAGAAGTTAAAGTGCATTCACCATCTCTCAGCAGTGTTGCTGTATGTCAACCTCTGCACAAATGCCAAGGACATAAAGTGAAGCATTTTCCACTGGCAGTTTCTGGCTATGCTTGTTTTATGTGAATCTATTTCTGAACAGATTAAAAGTGTGAAAAAGGGGTGGATAGAACAGTAGTGTAAATGGGGGTGGCAAACAGATGGTCAGGTACTGGGGAAAGAATACAGGAATTTGCAGGAGGGTAGTGGGAGAGCACCATAGCTATCTACTTCTTCACAACATAAATGTACAATTGTATACACAATTTCATGAGTCTGGAGTGTCCACCACATCAGTGATGGGTGATGGCAGAATAATGTTGTATGGCCAAATGTGCTAAATAAAGTGGGTCAAGATGACATATATGTGAAGTGGAGAGCTACATTTGGGGCATTATTTTTGTTCAGACAGGTGCTATTTTTTATTTTTATTTATTTGGGAGAGAGAGGAATGTTGTGGAAGGTGCTAAGGAATGAGAAGATCGGGTAGGTTTGGTAGGTTAGGAAGCATGTACAAACATACAGGGCATACAATACATCCAAGGATGGTGATGTAGACAAAAGGTTGGGGGCGCCATGATTGTGGATATGTAGGGGACCTTGGAGGTGCATCCACATCCAGTTTGAGAACAGGGAGAATCTTGTCAAAACCCTAAGAAATGTCATTATTGTCTCCTGTATCAGTTGGCTGTGTCAGTGCCAGATGTGGCATCATTTTAGCAATCCAAAGCAGGATCTTTTCAACCCTGCCTATAGATATGCTCCAAGACCCTTCTCTGTGATATACTCCACCAACCCTGTCAGCACCTGTCAGGTGACAAAATTACTTCCTACACTGGTACTGCTCCCAGAATGTACTGTGATGCCTGTGTCCTGGCCCAGCAATCAAGGAGCCTCAATCCTCACCACTAACACCAGTGAGGGGCATCTCTTATAGGTGGAAAGGATAACAAATACACACAGTAAAGTGTAATTTCCCTTAAGAGCACACAGAGATCACAGTCAGTCCAGGACTGGTCGGTCCCTTGCTCTCCAGGTCCCCAATAAGACTCCCCATTGGTACAGCTATAGGTTCCAGATCTCAGCCAGCTGGGCAATCTAAAACCTCCAGCACCCTCTCTGTCCAACCAGTGCTTCATGTTCCTGCCCAAGTAGCTTACACACACACACACACACACACACACACACACACACACACACACACACACACACACACACACACACACACACACACACACACACACACACACACACAAACACACACACACACATACTTTGAGATAAGAGTTTTATACAACCACACATACACTCCTGGGGAAGGCTGGCACAGGCTCTCCAGCTGTGCCCCTTTTGCCCAGACTATACAGTAGAAATCACTGCCACCACCCAGCTAATAATTATCAGCTAACCAAAGGCCCTTAAAAGGGTGTCCAATTATTACTCTGCAATATTATTATCCAAATAGTAAGTGTGACTAAACAGTAAAGGCTTATTGGAGTGACTTGGTACAGGATCACTATATACATGCAATGTACTCTAGAGTTTAAATTATCTCCACACAAAACAGCCACAGTTAAAAGGGTTTAAAATATTTAATAATAAATAATTAAAAACACAAGACAATACTTTTTACTACACAGTGCTAGTCAAGAGTTCAGAGATCACAGAGAAATATTTAAAATAATTCAGTAGTACAGTTCTGACATCACAGAAAAACACTTAGCCTAATCTTTCTAGTTTCTAACTATTTCTAAGAGAAAACACAAGTCTAAGATAAACTTACATATAGAGCAAAGGCAGTGCTGAGTTGGATGGTCAAGACAAAAATGCTTAATGCTCTCTGATTCTCTCTGTTTTTAAAATCACATTACTAGTTCACATTATATCATTCTTCACACTTCCCTGGGTTTTCCAGGCTTACAGATTACATTCTTTAGTAAACGCACACCAGGTCAGGAAGCAAAGCCATTAAGGACATTTATGCATGCAAATTCTGGCCATTAACCCTGGCCTTAAAACAATAGCAAGAATTCCTTCATCTAGACAGGCTGGAGCCAACTTTAAAGATCAAAGACAGTCATAAAATGCTTGACTTAGCTTCCTTACAGCAGAGTGCACTGTTGTTACATTTTTGTAGTTCCACATGTAACACTATTTTACCATTTAAGAGAACAAGCCTGAGGTTTATATTAATATTTACAGATGACAGAATTATCTCCAAAATTCTATCTGGCTAAGCTGGCAGCCTTCATCTACCTTCACCCAATCTTCACATGTACCATTGCACCAACAGTCAGGGCAGAGCTACCTGACACAAGTAGAGCAGATAGGAAAGGGGTTGTGGTAGCAACACTGATTGGTTGTGAATCCAAACTGCTGAGTGCTTTTGCTGCCATCTGTGAATGTATGGCAGGCTAAGCTTGATTGGTCAGTCTACCTCTCAATGCTGTTAGTCATTTTTTTCAGTAACAAGGTATGCAAACAGAAGAATATTAATAAATTATAAAGCCCCAAAAATATATAAATAAATAAATAACAGATAGTGCTGGGGATAGATAAAAAAAGATAATTAGATCTATGGCATGTCACATTAATTTACTTGTTCAATACAATTTTGGGTCAATACATAAACAATTATGATAATTTAATATTGTAGACCTTTCCCACAGCAACACATGATGTTAAGGCATGAATGTGTAATAAAATAAAAAACCCTCACTGCTAGAATATAAGCAAGAGTAGCCTTTATTTCCCTATGGTGGATGGGATATATGCATTCAGATGTAGAAACTGCAATTACCATATTTGAATTGTTCTTGACATATTATTGATGTTAATATTTCAGAAATACTATAATGTAATAAAAAGCAATTGCTGCTTCTGAGTATTGAACCAACACACAGTTAATCTGGTGTTCTTGTTGTTTAATGCAAGAAGCAAGAGTTATAGGTGAAGGTATGTGTGCTTGAAATGAAGGTTGAGGTATGTCTGCCCAAGATGCTATTGGTTGAGGGATTGAACATTATTTTGGCTTTACTTTGTACCCAAGTCAAACTTGTACCATGCCTCTCTGAAGGGAGTTAATCTCTCCTGATGCACCTTATGGTTTGCAGCTATTTCCTCTGCAGCTGTACAGTACAGAAAGAAAAGACATACAAATTAAAGCATAATGAGTAACTGAATTGGCTGGCTGGATGATTAATGCTATATCATAGACAGTTTATATGTCAGCATGCTTACACAACTAAGAGGTGTTTGCAGTCCTAAATTCAGCCTCCCATTGGCTTAGGCAATCCTGTTTGTGCTTTTTAAGGTCACTGTATGGTGAAGACATTGTTACTCAGTGTGTGGAATGCCAGTTGTATTGGAGACAGCCATGGCTAACCTATTCCAAGTCTTAGCCTTATACTGAGATCTAGTATAATACCCCTGCAGCAGCCTACAGCTGTAGTACTTTACAAGTAGTTCCACAAATATCCTGGAATCCTCATCACCCCACCTTTGTGCTCTAACTTTAGCACCATTCTGTGCATCACCAGCAATGTCTGCAAAAGTCAAGCTAACAGGATATGTCTAAACTGTTATCCAATTCAGATCTGACATGTAACTTGTTGTGTGTAAAGATGCACAGCCTTGCCAACAACATTTGTATAAATGAAAGCATATGGATCCTTGGCAGACACATTTGCACTACTTATGTTATATAGCAATAAAGGTGTAAGACATGCCATTCAGCTTTGCCAGGTATGATGCTTTACCTACTGACACAGGTTTCAATGTTCAATAAGGGGTTGCTTAGTGGCATGGCTTTTAATCCTTGCATTTGGAAGGAGAAAGAGTATGAGTTCTGACATATTATGTTGGAGCTTACACAATGTTAAGATGTTGTTGTACTAGATGGGAATTAAACTATGAGATTAAGCATGCAAAAAATGAAACTTAGCTTATTAGTTGACATTGCCATAGGAAAATTACCTTTTAAGCATGGAAGTTAGAGGCATACTAATTTCAGAATTAATGGAGATGCACTTCAGAGAGGACTGTATATGTGTGATTTTAATTAGTCATAGGAATGCACCATTACATAAAAATCAGTGCTTTTGTTTGTAAATATATTTCAGATGGATGTAGTTGAATGAGCGGAATAATAAATGTTGAGCTATGTTGCATACATACATACATACATACATACATACTTTACAAGATGTAGCTGTCCTAAACACATAGTTAGGATATGTGATGAGTCATGATGATTATAACAAAAGTATTGTATCCCATGCATATGCAGGTAAATTTTAAATGGAATATCATTATCATGTTTAAGAAATTGTATACACATTAGCTTGATGTTATATGTGAAACATTAATGATATAAGCTATATATAAAACTTTAGTTATGCAAGCATTGCTAATATATCGCTTGCAATAAACATGCTTAAATTATCATATGTCTTTATTTTTGCAGTCTTAATCAAAATATTGAGATAAATATGATTCTGACACCCTTTTAGCTGGATTCAAACCATTAACCACCTGTGTTTTTTTATTTAAATGCACAGCTCATATCTTTGTAGCAGGTGGAATTTCACCACTCAGTACTATCAAGAGTGCTGAGGAATACATGCCATTCCCAGGTATGCTTGTGCTACTGAATAGTAGACAGCCTAAAATAACAGTTTCTCTTTTTGCCTTAGGCAATGCACCAAGTTTGTGCACTGTTATACCTAGCACTGACTAGAGGAAGAAGTGTATTACAGTGACACATTAAATCTTCTCACATTTCCTTGACACATCAGAAATTTAATTTCTGGCATGCACACTGCCAAATAATTAAAGGGGACATACAACAGCTCACATGTTGTTAAAAACATTGGGAATAGATGATTTTCAGACAACGCAAAATTATATTACAAAATGCATGTACATATGTATTCGGACTCCCCCTATTTAAAATTATCACTTCACTAGATTCAACCCTAGCACCAGCTGTTTTATTTCTCAAAATTCACTGCACTTAGACCTTCTTTCACAGAGAAAGTTACCTGACAGGTGTATTTTCTTCACTGAGTACTATCCAGAGTGCTGGCGGCCAGACAATGCAGCAAGGCTGTTTTGTGCTATTTAAGGCATCCTAAACTAAAATTTTCCCTTTTTACCTGGGTAGTGAACTTTTTTTCTGCGCTACCAAAAAGTGGGCAAATGCAGATTTAAAAAAAATTAAAAATGCATATTGAGAATAATTGAAATGTGATTTGTAAACAGGATTCAAACAATGCTTCATGTGCCTTATTTCTCTCACTTCCTTTCATTTACATCTTGGGCCACAGATCTGGACATGTGCATTCTTTTCAGCCATTGCAGCCATTACTATCCATGGTGATGAGGGCCACTCATTGATGCCACACATATCTGCACTACATAAGTCAGGCTAAACTAAAATATTCACCTTTTTTCCTTAGTCAGTGAACTGTGTTTGCATGCTGCTGAGCTGAGAACAAATGGGAAAGGCATTAGAAAAAAATAGATGACAGAGTAAAAAGTTGACAGTAAATTAAATTCAATCAAAGGATATATGCAGCAATGACCAGAGCAAAAAGTGCTTTCAAGTGATACATTCATCCTTCTCAAATCTCATTGTAACATCAGAAATATGATGTGGAACACATTGTCAGACTTGTAGTGAATGCAAATAATGTGAAAATGGACAGACAGCATCTCACATGTTGTTAGCAATAGTAATGAAAGTTGGATTTTAAGCAACAATGTAACAGTATCACAAATTGTGATTAAATACATATTCAGACCACCCTCCATACAATTATCAGTTATGTGGATTTGAGTCATGCATCAGCTGTCCTTTTTTTTTCTAAGCTCAATGCACTTACACCTTGTTTCACAGGGAAAGGTACCAGTCAGCTATATTTTCTTTAAACGAAAAGAACAAGACTATAGTTGACCAGTAAAGATGAACTGAGCCAGGATAGACCACACACAAAGCCTTTAATGAAACAGCATAGGACCAACAAAAAGTACTAAGCGCTTTCTCCCTTTACAATATAGGGCATCTTCAGAGTAAAAATGAACTGATGTAACATTCAAATACTTATATCATAGAATGTAAACGCCCCCAATATAATTATCCAATCACTCTTAATAACTCATTAATGGTATTAAGAAGTAAAGACATCAAGTACTCAGTACTATTCTAAATACAAATAACAAATGCAAATAACTGGCCCATGGTACCATAGAAAACCATAAAAATGGACAAGCATATATTATTGTAAAAACTGCATAATAAAAACAAAACGAAATAAAAACAAAAATAAAAAATACATACTATAAAACAATAAGACAATAAACTTTTCGATGATATAATATCAAAGCACAACTTTTGTAAAACTTTGAAATGGCAAGTATAAACTATTACCACTGTATAACCTAAACTAATGTTTAATAATGACATTGGAATAAATACAACATACGTAACAATATAAAATATATATGTTTGGTTTTAATATAATAAGTAATCGTAATTGTGAATATTATAATAATAATACCTTCAAAATTTTTAAGAAACATTATATATGAATGGACCTATATTTTAATATACTAGAAATTGAGATGTGTTCATTGATGCCTGGAGATTTTGAGGCATCAAGTCTTAATTGCCAAAGGCACTCCTTGACCTCCAGGAGTGTCCTTGCGTCCCCACCCTTGTCATTGTAAGGAGTCCTGTCAATGACAAAGAATATGAACTTTTTGAAATTTGTACATTCCAGGCTATGCATATAAAGTGCATTTGTAGTTTTTTTGTTTTTTATGTCTTTAACATGTTCTAATATCCTCAGTCTCAATTTTCTAATAGTCTTACCTACATAAAAGGTAGGACAACTGAGGCATGTCGCAAGGTATATCACCATTTTGGTGTTGCAATTGCAAAACCCTGGACACCTTATAGTCCTACCAAAGTTATGTACTGTAACATATGGACCATTATTGATGTATTTGCAAGTGCTGCAGCATCCACATTTGTTCATCATTGAATTGGTATATACTTCTTGCTTTCCAGCTTTCTCCATTATTTCCTTTACATTCATCCCTCTACTGTATGTAAAAACAGGGTGGCTGCCCACTATTTTGGTAATATCATTAGTAAGTACTGTCCTCCAAGAATCATAAATAATGTTTTTGATATCACCACTGTTCTCATTAAATGGTAACACCATAACGTGTCTCATGTTGTTTAATGTAATGGTTTCTCTATCCTTTAATAAACCCCCTTTTTAAAATCGGTTTATAAACTGCATTTCTTTTCTCTTTAACCTCACATTTAATGTTGTAAAGAATATCATGTGGGTAACCTCTCTCTATAAACATATCTATTAACTTCATAATTTCCAAATCATAGAGATTGTCATCACTAATAAGCCTTGAAAGCCTCACCATTTGTCCTTTCATAATATTTTTCTTTTGAAAAAATGGATGACAACTCTTGAAAATGTTTGTTTACGGTATATATTAGATATTAAACCTCCTTTCTCAATATTCTTGATCAATAAAATATCCAAATAGTCACATTGATCACCATATATTTTGTAGGTAAATTTTAAAAATGTAGATCCTTCTTCCATATAATGTATAAATTCATGTATTTCTTCAACTGTACCCTTCCAAAATATTAGTATATCATCCAGAAATCGCACATATACCACAATTTTCTGCTGATAACATGTAGTTAATATATATTTAGTTTCCCAATCCACCAAAACAAGATTGGCGTAGGATGGGGTACACTTGGTAGTTTGTTTAAAATACTCAGATTCGAATAAGACAAAATTATTATTTAGTACCATCTCAGTCAACTCAACAATTAAATTTCTTTTAGATGTATTTAAAGAACTATATTTGTTCAAACTATTTTGTTGAACGTCTCAAGGCCTGCATCATTGGGTATGATAGAAAATAAATTGACCACATCAATAGTCACCATCAAAAATTCACCCTCTACAGGTGAATTTCTAATAATTTCTAGGCAATGCCACAAATCCCTAAGAACAAGTGGTAAATTCTGAAACACACTTTTACAATGGTAATCAATGAAGGATGCCATAGCTTCGGTCTTGGAACCTCTAGCTGAAACAATAGGGTGGAACGGTGGATCATGCATTTTCTTGTGAATTTTGGGTATTCCAAAGATGGAGGGAATGACTGGTGAACCAACAGACAAGTAATCATATTCATCATTGTCAAGTACTCCTTCCTAAGCTCACTGCACTTACACCTTGTTTCACAGAGAAAGGTACCAGTCAGCTATATTTTCTTCACTGATTACTATCCAGAGTGCTGATGATCATGCAATTCTCCCTTCTTTTTTTCCCCTTAAGCCATGAAAGTTCATGTCATTCTGCCAAGCAACATACAAATGCAGAAGGCAATATTTATCAAAAGCATTCACAAAAATGTTTGGACAACAATTAAAGAAACATGAAATTACTCACAGTGTATATCTAGCAATGATCAGACCTACTTCTGCATTACACTGACACATTCAGCATCTCACATCTCCTTGTCACATCAGTACTATTATGTATGCCTTACAATACCAGGATTTTAGGCAATGCCATGGGAATGGAAAAGGGGATAGGTAACAGCAGAAATGCTTTTATTTTTCACATAGTGCACACAATTAATACTGGCATCATTTCAAATTACATATCTGTTACATTTAGTTAATACTAACCTTATTTGAGTTTTCCACCTCACAGCTTCATACACCATGTGTGTCAAGACTTATTATGACCTCCCTCAGGTTTTAAATCCTGCATCCCCTGTATTGTTCTTCTGAACATAATTCATTTAAACATTTATGGTACAGAGATAGATGTGTGACAACTTGAATTTCTTCAATTAGTCCTGTTCAGATTGCTGAGGAAAGTGCACAAATGCCATTCCTAATTGTGCTCTTGATGGCATTTTAAATTAAATTTGTCAGTTTTGATCTTGAACAGTGAACTGATGTTCATTACTACTGAATGGAGCACGATACACAAACTACTAATGGGAAAGGCACATTTTGAAATATGTTCTGGAAATGTACATTGCTGATGTTTAATCAAGGATATTAACAACAATCCTTTAGTATTACTTCCCTTGTTTACCACATACAGATACATATATTAGCAAGAAGAAGGAGTGTTTAGATGTACTCAAAACATGGCATTACATCAAGTTACATTGAAAGTGCAACAGAACAGTTGTCCTTTTTCATTTACCAGTAAAAGTCTGTATGACTGGAAAATTGCCAACAGTGGCGATATCCATGTACTCAAATAATCATTTATCCTCATTTTCTGGCACTTTTCTCCTTCTCTCCTCATTTTTCTTATCCTCTCCCCCCTTTCTTTCCTCTTACCTATCATCTCATTGTGTTTTCTCTCACCACGCCCATAAACCTTATCTTTGTCTCCCTTATCTCCAATTCTCTCCATCCCTCCTCTCCCTTCAGCTCTCCATCCTCTCTCTCTTTTCTCCTCTATCTTCATCCCTCCTCTCAGCACTCCGCCTCCAAGCACTTTGTCTCGTCTCTCTTGCTTCCATAGCACACGCCCCACTATATCTTAACCCTAATATACTGATTCTGTCTCCTCCAACATACAGATCTTCTCTGTCAAATTTCACTCAACCTAAGTCTGCCTCTCTTTCTTTGACTCTGCCCTTGTCAAAAGCCCACATATACAACCCATATAACATACATCTTCATCTCTTCTGCCTCATCTCTCTACTGATACCACCCTGTCTGTACCCTCTCTCTTCACCTCTCTTCTAAACACACTCTACTCTGAACCCTTACTCTCTTTTACCTAAACTCACCTCTTCACCTCTACTCTAAATCACTCATCAGCCTCTTCTCCCTCTCATCCACCCTACTTAAACTCTTACATCCTCTCTTCCATTCCTACCTCCTCCTCCTTCTCCTCCTCCTTATCCTGGATCTCACCCCACTATTCTCAACTCTCATTCCTCTAGAGCATCTCTCCTCCCATCCTCTCTCCTGTCTCATATCCTACTCTCTCAACCTCCACCTCCCTCTTCCCTCTATCTAAAACCCATAGTCCCATCCCAAATCTCTCTCATCCTGTCTCCACCACCACCAGATCATCCTCCACCCTGTCCCATGTCCATCACCTCTCATCCTCCCATCTCAATCCCAACTCCACCTGTTCTCCTCCTCCCACCTCCACCTCCCTATAACACACTGTCACTCCCTCTCTCACTCTCACCACACCACCTGTCCTCTCTGGTACCACCCACACTCCACACATCCATCCTCTCTTCTCTAGGCACCCTGTCATACTCTTTCAACTCCTCTCTACATGCTCTGTCTTACTCCTCAACTTCTCTCCGCACCTCCTCGCCCACTAACTCCAATCATATTGCATTCACTATTCTCTTCCCCTACTTCTCCCTCTTCACTCTTAACAACACAGTCCTCTTTCAATTCTCACTCTGTTTACTCTTTTCTTCACATCAAAGCCTACTGCTTCTTCTTATAACTCCCTTTCTAATTTCACCTTACTGCCTACACTTCCACTCCTCAATCCCTTAATCCCTTCCACTTTTCCATTTAAACAATCTGACTAATCTTCCTGCCCCCACTCTTTTTATTGTCTCTGCTTTTCACTGGTCTTTCCCATTTTCACCCTCCCCCTCATTTCTCTTCTTCCTCAGGCTTCTTCCTAACTCCCTCCCCATCCATGATTTCCACCTCTCTCACTCCTACTATCTTCCATCATCCCACCTTCCTGCTTCCTTCTCTCTCTCATATTCTCTCATCACCTCACCTCTTCTCTTCCTCATTTCCTTCCTCTCTCTCTCCTCTTCTCCTCATTTCCTTCTTTCCTCTCTCTCTTCTTCTATTCTTTCCACACTCTCCTCTCTCTCCCCCCTGCCTGTCACCTTCTCTCCATCACCACATCTGTCCCTTTGTCCCTCTTTCTAGTCCAATCTCTTAGGTCCTTCCTCCCTTACAGGTCCTCCTTAGCTTTCGCTGTCCTCTCTCTCCCCTCAGCTTCCTCTCTGCCTCTCCTCTTTAGCCACCATCTCTTCTCTTCCTTCTACTTCTCTTCTTCCTCTTCCCCTCTCACTTTATACCCCCTGTTCTCACCCTCATCATCTCACCTCACCTCCTCTCTTATCTTCTGTTCCTGTTCAGATGTCTTCAAGCCCCTCTTTCTCATTCCTCACTCCTTTCTGTCACCCCTAGCACTCTTCTAGATCAACTACCTAGCACCTTCTGCACAGTGCCCCACATAACTTCTAACTCCCTACAACTCCACTTCACTCTCACACTCCTTAACTCCCATTCACTCTCTTCCTAAACCACACCACCCTCCTCCCTCCTCCCTATCACTCCACCTCCTCCTCTTCTACCATTCATCATTCCATTCTTCTTCTTCACCACCATGCACCCCCTACCTCCCACTTTCCCCTGCCACCACTTTACAGTCTCCCTTCTTCTTCAACCTTCAACCCTACATAGGCACTCCCTCCACTCTTGTCATCCACCCCAGCTCTCCACTCTCTTCTATATACTATCACACACCAGCCATGTTTCACCTTTCATCCACCTCAGCCACAAATATCATCATCCTTTCTCCCATCCCCTCCACACCATCTGACATCTCAATCATCCTCTCCTCTCTGTTCACTTCACCAAACAACTCCTCCTCCTCTCTCCAACCAGTAGTTTCTCATCCCTCCCCATACACTTCACCACAATCCATATCCTCACTCACTCAAACTTCATCTTCTCATCCATCACACACTAAACTTGTGGAGCATATGCACTAACAACATCCCAATTACACCATCAATATTTCGTTTCACCAACAACATTGGCTCTTCATCACACTCTTCACGTTCTAAAACACTCTTGGCATATTGTTCCTTTAGTATAACCCTAATTCATTTTTCCTGCCCTCCCCACATCATAAAACAATTTGAACCCATTGCTTCAAACACACCTCACCCTTCCTCTTTCCATCTCCTCTCTTGCACATTCACAGCTCTCTTCTCTCTTCTCCATCATCTAGCAGCTCTCTCTTTACCTATATCTCTCTTACTATACCAACTATACTTCCCCTCTACACTGCTACACCCCTAACTTCCTCCCTATCTTCCTGCATTCGGGCACTCCTCCAACCCTCTCTTCTCTTTTGGCCAACAGTAGCCCAATTTCTCCACACACCCTGTTGGCTTTGCTAACTGTTTGGCTGTTGTGTTAACCCAGGCCTTGCACCATCATCAGCATGCAATTAGTTCCTCCATCTCTAATTTTTTTTTTTTGAAGTTTTGATGGATGATGCCCTTCCTGATGCAACCCTCCCCATTTATCCGGGCTTGGGACCGGCACAAAGAAATGCACTGGCTTGTGCATCCCCAGTGGCTGGGTTCATGTACTCAAATAATATTAAACAAAAATTACAAAATCTACAGGTGACTACCCTTCTTTCTTTATGATGCATCATCCCCTTTTCTAAGCTTTCCTAAGAGCAATGGTATCTCATATTATTGCACATGTGTCTTTATCATTGCTTAATGAACTCCCTTGGATATGTACAACATTTCTTAGTAGGAGGCAATAACTGTGGTCATTAAAACACCATTTGAATGTTAGAAATACTGCTCTGCTAAGTCAGTTAATATATTTTCAGACTTTTTGGTAAGTCTCTTCTCCCTAATGCATCCTCAGCAAGTGTATATGAAAGATGGGAGACTGTGAAACACTGACAGTTCCTACAGTCAGAATAATCATAGACATCTGTAAACCATTAGCTGGTAACAATTCTCAGTGCTAGTTCTTTTATTGCTAGGCTGTGTGCATGAAATCATGTAGCTCCTTACACCACATTTACCCTCCCTACACTTAGTTCATACTGTGGTATTCAGAAATGCTAATGAAATGATACCTCATTTGCATACTCACAGAGCTGACTCCACACTATATAAAGGTAATGCACTTGTATCGTAGTGGGGAGACTATTTGGATACTGTTAAATACACACATCTTTTGGAGAATTTTCTACTTTCTACACTGCTTTCTTGTCAAGTTATGTTATTTCTTACATAATCCTTTTATTTATCTATCTATCTGCATTTTTATCCTTTACTGTTTACCTATACCTACACACACACACACATACACACACACACACACACACACACACACATATATATATATATATATATATATATATATATATATATATATATATATATATATATATATATATATATATATATATATATATATGGATCTACTACTATTCACCAAAAGCACATTTCACTGAAACACATTTGATCGTGCACTTTTCACCGAAGCACATTTCACCGAAAACACAATTCACAGAAACACATTTCACCGAAACGTGTAGATGGCCTGTTTCCCACTGTAGTGCGACCCTGGAGTTAGTATATATAGTAAAGGGGGGTGTGAGGGGCACCGCCCCCCACATGGGGGGTGTGGGGGGCATAGCCCCCCAAATATTTTAAATATTTTGAATTATATACATGAATACATGTAATTGCAATATATTACTGTTCTCTGACAACAATATATACATAAAATATGGTGCCCCCCACACCCCCCTTATTTTATATATATATATATATATATATATCTATATATACTAACTCCAATCATCTACAACTCTCTGTGAAATGTCATCTCAATTTTTTCTGAAATCTGTTTCTGTGAAATGTGTATATATATATATATATATATATATATATATATATATATATATATTATATATATATATATATATATATATATATATATATATATATATATATATATAGGTCATCTACAACTATATATATATATATATATATATATAGCTTTCTGTGATATATATATATATATATATATATATCTACACATATATATATATATATATATATATATATATATATATATATATATATATATATATATACTATAGATATCCAGTGATAAGTGTTAGTCAGATGACACAGTATAGCCAATGATAAGTGTTAGTCAGATAACACAGTAAAAGGAGATAAAGGAGAGTGTTTTGGGAGTAGAATTCAACAGGTCAGTAGGTTTTTGTATGAAAGCATTCTTAACCTGCACATGTAAAGGGGATTGTTCTATGTTTGTGTCACTTGCATTGCAACATTTATCGGCCTTTTTTTCTTTCCCTTCCTTATATACAGGGATATCTAGATTGCAGGTTGCACATGGTAAGCACGCATTTGGTTATTGTTTATATATATATATATATATATATATATATATATATATATATATAGATAGATAGATTCAGGTGTAAATGAGAGTAAAATGTGTTGCTTTAGCATCTATTATAGTTTAACATACCTTTCATATAAGAAAAGGTTTTGGTATTTTTTTCTCTATGTGTCTGCTTGTTTTGGTATATTGCATGTTATCATGGGTGATCCTGGCAGTGATACTGTGGGACTCCTACCATCTGCTGTTTAGAGTATTGGTAGCCTCCAATGATGATGGTAGCAATGAAGAGGCATAGTCTGGGGGGTGCAGAGGGTCAGTCTGACATTGAGGTTCTGTTTGCTACATCCCCTGCCCATATTTCAGACACAGTCAGTATGCCTATGCATACTCATGACATGTCAACCTCAGCCTGTCCTATATCAGAGGCCTCCATATCATGGGTATGCCTACTCATACCCATAACAAGGAGACCACTGATACAGGACAAGTACAGGGTGACACTGTTGATCAGGGTATTGTGGTTACTCTGGTTGCAGAGCTGGTTACTTCTCCCTGTAGCCATTGTGAAGGTGAGGTGCCACACAGGAGGGTTAGTAAAGGTGCTCAGAGGAGGCCTGCTGTCCACCCTTCTCCTGATGCTGGTGTGTCATTAGGTGCCACAAGACATTTTTGTAGGGCCATAGTGGAGGCACAGGCATGTTGCATTAGGTCCTCAATGAGACACTGGATGGGCATGTCTGTGACAGACAATGTCCTACACTGAGTACCTGAAAGCCCTGTCTCATTATTCAGTATCATACAGAGTTCTGAGAGGTGATCTTTGCCTGGCATACAAACAATCCCTTGACCCTTTTCTGACGAATCTTTTACATATATGCAAAACAAACAGCATCACAACTGTTTCATTAAGAGTCCTAAATTTTGCTTGGAATATAAATAAGACATGTTGGAGAGACAGATATGTTTCACAGAGAATTCCCATTCTCTGGAACAGGCTCCCCTTCCATATGAGGCAGAGTTTCTCTATATCCATATTTTAGTGCAACTTGAACCTATGGATGGGTAGTCAGAAATTCACCACTGGTCTGGCTCCTAAGTCTCTGATAGATAGAGGCAATTAGAAAATCACCTCTATAAATCAAATTTGTGGGTCACATTTGTTACACAGCTAGGCTCTTAAGGGCCCTAGTGGTCATTAGCCTAGTATATATCTAAACCGATGAACCTATGCTGGGGGAGGGTAGGCATCCAAGTAGTGGAGAGCTGCTACATCTTCTTGTTTTAGCAGACATGGCTGTGCAAGATCTAGCTCTCAACCTATTAGCACAAAAAATCTGAATAAAGCTACAAATAATGGGGGGACAAAGCCCCCAAAATAGAGACAAATTTTAAATATTGCTCATATATCTTAGAAAGTTGCTACAATAAAAGGTTTTGTGTTACCATGGATATTCTGAAGGATGTAAAGTTCGAAATTCAAATGTCTGTAATTATTTTGTGAATTCAATCCTCACTGATTTGCCATAAAAATCCACAAATCCACAAATTTTATAAGGAATAGACCAAAAATATGAAGCAAAAATATCAACATTCTGTGAAAATCTGGACAGTTGAGACATGTGGCAAGAACCCACCCCCATAGTGAGAATAATTCCACTGTTCCATCAGTGATTGCTGTGTCCACACCCAGATGTGGTAGGCATGGGGTCATTGTCTTTGATGTAGCCATAGGCTTGCGAGGAACTCATCCAGTAGACATCACTTACATTCAGGTATCACCCTAACTTCCAGTCACAGCCATGGAAATAGCAGTGCAACTCCTGGCAGAGGTGGTTCTTGTGGCTGGGGCCAATGACAGTGAACTGACTACTCTACCATGCATGGTTCACATCTGTCCAAGATTCAGGATGTAATGCTAGCACAGTGCTTGACTATGTTCATGCACACACACACACACACACACACACACACACACACACACACACACACACACACACACACACACACACACACACACACACACACACACACACATATATGCAGTGGAAAAAAAAGTCCCTTGCACATACCACCTCACACATATGCAAGCTATCTAAACAGTACTGTTGAATGCTATACATCTGTTGCTACAAGTCCTGAACACTGTGTACTCTGATAGATACATGTGTTTCATACTCTCATATACACTCACTTCTTTGGTGTCAGCCTTGCCCTCTTACCCCCCCCCCCCCCACACTGTGCATATGGTGATGACTGTGCTCGGTCCTTAGCACATGGAGAATAATCAAGTCTTTGACCATCACATGTCTACACGTGAGGAAATCATTCTATGTTTATAAATAAAGATATGGTATCTAGGTCCAAGGAAGTCATTGTTGTACTGTATTCAGCATTCATCAGATCTATCATTGAACAAAATGCCCACTTTGGTATGCACCTAACCAGGCATAGTTAATCCAGCAGGTTCCCCAGAGGTTGTCAAAATCTCACAAATAATATGTGTGTCATGTGCCATGTCCACCACTACATCTATCCTCCCCTATGCCTCCTACAGGCTGCCACCTAGGCCTAGAAGCATACCTTACAACATACATAGAGACCTGACAGAGCCCCCACTGACAGGCTCCCAAATAAATAGCACCAGAATTACCCATTCTAAAGATTTAAACCTTGCTTGTGATATAAATAGGACCTGCTGGGGAGACAGGTATGTATCTCAGGGACTACCTCTTCTCTGGAATAGGATCACCATCCATGTGAAGCTGACAAGTGTAACTTGGACAAATGGATGGGTAACAGGAAATTCATCCCTGGTTTGGCACCTATGTCTCTAATGGACAGAGGCAGTCTGTAAATGGTTCATCTCCCATGCCATTGCTTGTAAATATTTCACCTGCTAAGCCCCTGCTTACATTTATCAAGGAAACCAGAACTTGTCAGAGATTTGAGATGCATGTTCACAAGAGACTTTTTTTATTCTATGTGTGTACAATCTATGGCACTGCACTGAATTCCTGCATGGTTCTTGGTCTTTCTCCTGTGGGGTGAGTGGGAAGCAGATATGGTCCTTTGCATGTATTAGCATTGAATTTAAAAACTCATGTAATATTCTTCAGGCTGATGCCTGTAACACCCCTAATATATCCCTTGTGGATCTCTGCAAAGTACCATTAGCTAATATACATAATGCTACACATACCTTTGTTTCCACTGTGATGGGTTCTCCACAATTTCCATGGGACCTAAGGTAGAGGCAGTAAAGGTTGCATATTTCCTCCAGTGTTTTCCTATCCACCCTGTGTCCCACAGCATTTTTTTTTTGTGTTATGCAATCCATGCCAAGTCAAACAGGGTGCAAACACCCTTCTTCTTCTTCTTGCCTGAAGCCTGACAGCAGCAACAGAAGCACCCTGATTTAGAGCCTGCTACACATACAGTATAATAATAATAATAACAACAGCAACCCCTAACATTTTATCTAAGTGTAATCCTGCCTGTATTCCAAAGAGGTTTAGTGTTCAGGGCAAATCACTACAGTGAATGTATATGATTGCGTTATAGCTTTATGAATAGTTCCGCTATGCTAGATTGCTTAATTAGCATGCACTTGGCTCTTTATGCTGTCATTAGCATATTCTGCCATTTGTCTTTGTTTTGCAGCTCTTCTCATCATGTAGAGCTGTTTAATATATACCAAATAGTGTGCTGCACTATTAACATGATACCAGCACTTCTTGAAGCTGTTAATGAATCTGGACCACATCAAGTACATAGAAATTCTTTAATTAATTGCAGTAATAATTCTCAGCAAGTTTGTTAGGATTTCAGAAATAGAAACATTTGTCATGAAATTTATGTTTTGTGCAGCCCAAAATGACTAACCAGAACAAACAACAAAAGATTAAAAGAAATATAAATATAGAAGGCTCAGTCTGATCATATTACAGATACAGAGAATTAAAAAGTAACTACCTCATCTACACTCTTACCCTAACCTCCAACCCATTCAGATGAATCCAATAAACTAAAAATCGAGTTTTCGAATAAACTAGTTTTACTTAATTTGGTAATCCTATTTGTACACCAGCTTAGGTATCATACATATTCATTCACACCTATTGATAGAACAAGAAACATATGAAATTCATAAAAGTTTGCTTAGAGATTATTTCAGGTAGAAGGTAAGGCTATAAACATTTTAGCCAGGAACATTTTGTCAAGCAGCATTTACTTTTGCCAAGCTTCATTATCATAAGGATGTACAGTTTTTGATGTTTGCCAACCACTAGCTTCTGTTTCAGATAATATTTGTGATTTATAAACCTACTAAAGGAAAGCCTCTGGAAAAAAATGTAATTGTCTTGCCATGTTAGGCCTCTCAGGCTATAAATGATGATCTTTAGCATATTTGATTTAAGCAGTTTTTCTCCAGTAGGCATATTTTACATCTCAGAGAAAAGACAGCAGCCCTCCTGGAAGGTTTGCTCAGTGGTTTATCATTCATAAAGAGTCAGTGCACAAGGGGAATGTGATCTACTCCCCCCCCCACACACACAGACAATCTGCAGCATGCTGATAATGCCTCTGTCCAGTACCCCAAGTACAGATGACTGATACATGCCTACTGTATTGTTTGATAACTGAGGAAATATCCCAGTGCATACAATGCCTAATATTACTGTAGTGATGCTACCAGTAGAATTGGGTCAGTCTTGTAATCCAAGCAGTATCAGATTCACTTGGCACATGTACATTAATGTGCCCAGTCTAACCCTGCTAACCATGATATGCTCAAGGTCCTCTTTATCAAAGATCATGGCTGGCTCTGTTTTGCATGCAAATCCTGGGGTCACCATGGTAACCACTGTGTATTCTAACACCATTGTTCGAATGTGCTGTATCTGTTTTTCCATAGCCATTTATCTTTTCATTAAAGTTTCTGATCAGTATCATCTAGATATGAACCTTAATTGTGACTTTTTCTTGTCATACTGATAGTAATGTAGATAATGTATGTTCAGCTGAGTAGTGCATTATAATGGTGGCTTAAGTAAGTTTTATAATCTTATTCTGTGGCATATCCCTACACTTCATTGATCTCCATAGACATTTTTAACTTCTTGAATTCCACCTGGATGACATGCATTCAAAATCTAAAATTCTGAATGATGGTATTTCAAAACAGAATTTGCTAATAATGCAAGTGGAATTTGTTTTCAATTACTGTTTTCTGGAGGACAAGACTTTATCACCCATATCTTCTTACAGGGAAATTTGGTGCTCACTGCACTTGATTTCTAAATATTCCTTCTTCCGAGCCACTCCAACATAGTGATTAAATCCAGCACCCTATTCACTTAGATATGCAAATTTTTGGCTAATCCATAGAATTAACTGTGGTTATCTAACACCAGTGTCTCAGACTGTACAAGACACACATGTGGGTTGTTTATATGCTTTGATGCATGTGACACAAACTAAATTGTTAGAATGTACACTGATTCTTGATTTTTGCTATATTGTGTCTGCAGTCTTATTACAAGATTTTAAGGGATGGTAAAATGGTTGTCATTTTCCTTACAAACCCAGAGTTCAGGATTTGATTCTCAACTTTGAAATAGAGCTTGGTTATGCTTAAAATCACTCACAGAGACAGCTATGAATCATAGAAGTATAGTTGTTTATATAGGATCCCATCCTTCTCAAGGATATAGCTCACCACTGCAGGTAATATTTTCCTATAGGTGTTATTACATGATATAAAATATTAAAACAATCATAATAGATCCAGTTTCTCTGAATATAACACCAGTATGTATGTGAGAAAGGCTTACATTTCTGTCTTCCCAAAAAATTAGATGCAGTACAGTGTCTTGTTAAAAGTTGTGCACCAGCATATTCCTGCAGCTCCAGGATAAATAGAAGGAAGAGTGTGCTTCACTCTGTCACTTCTACTGCTGTAAAGCTCAGGCCATCAAATGTTAATGCCTCTGGATGCATGAACCTAGTTGTGAAAAGTTATGCTTTTTCATTTTCCAGTTTTACAGGTGTTCTTTCAAATTCTTGTGAGTCTTTGGGACCATCCATCCATCCTATTTCATCGTGAATCTGGTTATAATTTGCTGTTCCATTTGTGGTATATATAAACCACATCCATAATATTTTCTTTTCATTGTAGCTTTCCCTGATACATTGATTCAGGCTTTCAACATTTCAAGTGCTTTTAGTGTCCTATGGATCTGAGGTATTACTTTTTTTTCAAAGGTGCTGATATTAATTATTTTATATTGTGCAATACATTTCCTCATGCAAGGCTCATGTTGAAAATATACATAAAATTCCTTAATTCCATGTGACAGTGAGCCAAATAGCAAAGGTTAACAAAGTGATGCTTATAGGAAAGCCCCTGCTTTGTGGGCACTACATTCCATGTAAATATTATGAAGTCTTAAGGTCTTATGGTGCTAAGAAAGAGTGTGTACAGAATTATCATTTCATAAAATCAACAGTAGTACATAGACTGTGCCATATTCCTACTAATAAGGATTATGAAGCACAGTTTCACATCTAGAATAATAAAGCTTAACCACTGTAATTAATGTCTCTTGTCTATAATGGTACAACCACTGCAGAATTCTCATGGGTGAAAAAATACACTTCCTGGCTTCCATGCGCATTCCATTATAAATTTATTCCATAGCACTTTTGTATTTGGAAAGTGGCCACCTTTAAGATACTTTAATAAAACCTGCCAAGGATTACCACTGTTTCATCATCATTTGCATGTTAATGGTTTCTAAAAAAAGTCATTTAAGGCAACTGGTCTGCAAAAATGGTATTTACCTTGGCATTCATTTATAGCTGGAAGCAACACAATGCAGTAGTTCCAAAACTGTTGCAGAATGAGGCATACTGTGACACTCATGGATTCTTCTTTCCAAAACTCACATGTGGCCGAGGTCCATAGAAAATGTATGGAAGTTTACAAAAACTGAACTGCTGATATCTGTTCTTCATCATGCAGTTTCAGAAATGTCAGGATCCAAAAGTTAAGTGTAATGGTTTGCTTGCCTGCTGCCCATTTATTGTGTTAATGTCTGTAAGAGCATCACCATTGCATACTAGACATTTTCATTTTCTTGTCCTTATTTTTCATTTGTTGTTATCAAGACATGCTGTTTATGAGTGATCAGTTCATATCACCCTTTGTTTCTCTTGTACTCTGTCAACCAAACAAAAAAAAAAAAACTAAACAGCTGAACAGAGAAAATGAAACAAAAATGCAACAGACAGAAGTGCACAACAAATCAAACTGGCAAATGCACATTTGTGAAAAATATTCTTTTCAAGGAAACTGGCCTATATTCAGGAATGTTTGCATGGAAATGGGCCTGTATTCAGGGTATACATCATTAACATTACACCAAATGACAAAAGACTGTAATATGAAGGCTCATTAGTGCATATGAAGGCTCATTAGTGCAAGTGGCATGGGAATATGGTCCGGTGAAATAACTTTCTAAATGTGAAGTCACTCAGGAAATTATCACTGAAGGAAATTAAGCCATATACCCTGGACTTCATTCCTTTGGCTGGCATTTGATCTAAGTAAGCTCAACTGCACTACGCTGCTTCACCAGACCATTGCTTTCAGCTGATATCCGACTAGTAAACCTTTAAATTGGCATGTTCAGCTGACATTAGTAACACACTCATGAACTCAGCACTGTACTTTCACTAATCAAAAACTATATAGAAGAGCAGTGCTTTAAGCAAACCTGTCAAGAGAAGAACAGTACAGCAAAGCTCCATCGCAGCAAGCTGCAGCACTTCAGCATGACAGAGTAGCACACGTGCATGCAGCAGGCATCATAGTGGCATGATGCTCTTCTCCATCTGAGAATTATATCCGGAATAGATGTCAGTACGTTTTGTGGAGAATAATTAAATAAGCTTTCTTAGACTGGAAATCTGCCAAGCAGCATGCCAGAAGCATTTTTCCTCAGTGTAGCTGAGTATTCTTAACATTACAACCATGTGGTGCTATTATTTCTACAGTTCCTACTTCAATGTTAGAATACTTAAACACTATTAGGAGTGTTGTGAAAGTACTCTCTAGCATGATGCAACAAGCCATATTAGAGCTTCATTTAATTTAGGCAAAAATTACTAACCACGAGATACAATTGCTATAAATTCAGGAGACATTATTATGCTCAAGAAATGAGTACACAGATCATCAAAACATCATGGGCTCCCACACAAGGATAATTCAAGAAATGCAGATATGGCTGCAGAGTGTGAAATCCAAAGTTGATGACCATGAAAAGAGCTCACAATAATAATTTATTGATTATTGGACTACTGAATAAATTTAATGGAGTGACCAGATTATGCTTATGAAAAAAAAGCTTCACCATTTCATAGCTTTGTCTGAACCTCTAGTCCTTGAGCATTCTCATAGAAAAGCCCTGAAAGTAAAAATATCTGTTTAAAACTGCAGGAGAGAATAATTGTTAAACAAATACATAGTGTAGCAGACAGTAAGATGGAAGATGAGCAGTTCAAATTTGGATCAGAATGCAGTAGAACTACGCTAACCTTTGCAGTGAGATAGATAATGGGATTAAGATGGAGATGAGGAAGAAGTACAACAGTGTAGTCCTACACTTGGAGAAAGCGTATGTCAAAGTGTCAAGAAATCTGATTTGGGCAGTCCTATGATGATTAAAGATCCTGAAAAGGTTGGATAATGGCTTTGAATTGGGAGATGTGGCACCAGTTGATGTAGCACCCCCAATATCTTATAAAACTCAGAAAACGGGAGTTGATGATGCTGATGGTTTGGGATTCAGAGTAAAGCTATGCCTCTCTGCTAACCTGTTTCTATCAAAAAGGGTGAAGACATTTCCATTAAGCAGTGCAAATAAAGTTGAAAACTTCCCTGAAAACAGGCGCTCTCATAACTGTCCTTCTTACTCTTTAGCAGTTAGAGGCTCCGTGAAGCACATGTACTCAGTTATCATGGGCAGGAAAGAAAGAATAAAGACCCATCACTTCCAACACTTTCAAAGCTGCTGGGGTAAAGAAGGGAAGGAACTCATCCGCAGCAAAAAGTTCATTGTCTGGTGCACCTACAGAATCAGGTCCCAAGAGAATGTTCCTTATTTATTTATTTATCTGTCCTTTGCTGTCCAAGTTAATCCCAATAGGCTAGTAGTCTCTTTTCAGAGGAGGCCTGAGGTGGTGATTATATCACTAGGAGAAATGTGGCCAGGGCATCATAAAGTTCCCCTATTCATCTCTATAGGTGCCATGAGATCTTTTACATTTACTTGAGCCACTATCAACTCAAGTACATAGGGTTTCAGGTTAACCCTCATGTTAACCACAGATATGAGGAACCTGGCTTTAATAAAGGCTGTCCCTTCCAAGATTCCTCTTGTCAGAGGAATAGCTGGTACAAACACTTCCAGAAAGCACACTGTAGATATTCAAAAAAAGTTTTATTAACACAACATAAAAAATAAAATCAAAATCAAAATAAAATAAATGGATTAACCGCTTTCATCTCTCCTCAAGAGACTTCATTAGAATTTATTTTATTTTCATTTTGATTTTATTTTATTTTTCATGTTGTGTTAATAAGACTTTTTTGAATATCTACAGTGTGTTTTGTGGGAGTGTTTGTACCAGCTATTCCTCTGACAAGAGGAATCTTGGAAGGGACAGCCTTAACTGGAGACAGGTTCCTTGTATCTGTGGTTTGGTGCTGTTTGTGGTTGTCATGTTTTTGGATAACCCTCATCTGAAATACAGCACACACAGGAAGGTAGTACCTCCCTTATGCTGCACTGCAGTGTCAGAAATCGTGCCTATATTAACGTGTCGAAAGACATGTTCACCGAACATGAATTAATCGACACAGTAATATCGACTTGTACTAAAGGTAAGTGTGCTACCTGGTGTAATGAACCCACAGGTTTCTGCACTAAAGGTGAGTATGCTACCTGTTACACCACTGATGCTGCAATAAATGTTTAGTGTAGAAGTTTGTAGCTATTAATTGCTATAAGCTGCTGCCTTCATTGCCTACATTCAAGATGCAATCTGAAATGGATTTTACCATCCGTAGATCATGATTTAAGAGTAGGAACAGATTAACTCATCTTCTAAAAATACAAATGACTCCTCCAAATTTTTACATAGCTCATAGAAACCAAAGCTACTGTTAGAGCAATGAGCTTCCATGCATTCATTATGGGTGATATTTGGATGCATGTTGCAGTGTAGCTGTTGATGGACCTTTAGTTGGTATGACATCATCTGATATTTTCGACTTAATAACATTTGCAGCATATCTGTATATCTCATTTCTAAATGCATTAAACTTTTCATGGCAGCTCCATTACATGACAAGACATGCACACTCTCTTAATCTTGATTCACCTGCTTTGTGGTTAATTGAGATTCTGTCTTTTGTTGATTGCTTTTTATGGGGTTGCAGTCATTCTTGAATAAATAGCAGAAGGAATTAAACCTTTTGCTCATCAACCACTGTTTCCTGATCACTGTTAAAATATATACATTTTTTTTCATTTGTTGACTGCATTAGTCCGACTGAGCTAACAGTTCCTTTTCAGCAGAGTCCCTTGCAGGAAAACATCATTCATTATAGTATATTTACAGAAAGAACAGTTAATTCATTATATGGAACACTATGTATACAATCGTTAATGCATCCATCAGAGTATTAGAGTCTGCAAAAATACACAAGTTATACAAGATTAAAATATTACTCAATTTTATATAACATTTGGAAAATAATTAGGATGAAGGAGAAAGGAGATAGATAAACTGAGATAAAGAGTAAGCATTAGAGTTTGAAAATAAGGAGAGAGGCAATGTGACTGTACTGCATACTTTATGCAGTGTTAGCAACAGCAGTAGATGTGGTGTGGCAGCATCTTCATACCATGCAGTTGCTTTGCCATCACCTGCTGTATGCTGAAGTAGGTTATCCAGCAAGAGGTAACCTGGTTCCCTCTGGTGGCCTGTCTTTGGTGGGAGTGTAGGCTCTCCATTGGTGGGCAACACTGGTGGGTCACAGAATATCATCCAGAAGGAGGTGGAAGACCTCCTTATGGTTTTGGTCAATTGGAGGCTGGAGATCTGCATTGGCAGTGTGCAGGACATCCTCATCTAACTGGTAGATTAACACAGTTCTCTGTCCTTCAGTATCAAACCGATAGTGGTTGAACCTAGCCATGAGGGTGGTCATGGAGGTGACTGGTATCAGGTTGGATGTGGCACTGTACAGCATGACATTTAGGCATCACTTCATCCTATTTCCCATCGTAATGTTTCCTTTCACTGTGTGCATTTACCTTACCTAATTCTACTCCCATCCTCCTTAGGTATCACTTCATCCTGCCCCCCATAATAGTGTTCCCATTCATTGCATGCATTTACCATACCTACTTATACTCCTATCCTCCTCATTAACAATTGTCCTTCTTCTGTCTGCATGTGTATCTTCTTTGTTTAGACATCCCTATTTTGTCAGCACTTTTCCTGTTGGTCTTTGCCTGTCTCTTATGTTTGTTTGTCTACCTCTGCTGCAAAACCTGCACCCTTGTTTCTGCTTATACTTTCCCCATGCAATTTGCTCCATCTATTCTTCTGGAAAAAAAAATGAGTATTTGTCCCAAATATATACATTTGTTTCCCCACCACTATATCACTTTTGCTCCTTGCCCTTATAACTGTTCATCTGCCTTTTCTTCCCCTTTCTGCCTGCACTATTCATCCATTTCCTTCCCATTTGTAAAATAAAAGTACTGAGGATTTTACTGCACTGCCATTAGAGGGCTATTTGTTTTGGTCATTGTCACATCAGTGTACCTGTGAATGAGCAGCATTGCTAGTACTTCAATTGCACACTACTAGATTTATATAATACATAAGAGAATGTCACTGCTCTGGTTGTTATGCAATCTGTTGTTTTTTGACAGCAAACAGCCTACTTATTCTGACCCTATTACCCATCTTTCTCCTACTAATATTTAATTAGAGTCAAGTTGCAGTCCTCTTCTTCAACTACACTGCTGGACCCTTACTTCCCTACTTAACCAATATTCATGAGTCTCTCCACAGGCTGATGAATTCTTCAAAAAATCATTAACATTTCAACTCCTGGAGATCTTCGAGGATGCAGAAGTTAAAAGCCACTTCCCTCATTCGTAGAATCATGGGCTCATGGGAGTTGCAAGGCAATTGAGCCATGAGACGATTATCTTTTTGCTAGCCCCCACTCTTATGCCTTGCCACATTTCTCAAGGAGGAACACTCCAGTCATACCAGAGGTGAATCTGTGAACACCCATCCAATTGTCCAACGCCTTTTCAAAGGCAGACGGTGTGCCACAGTATGTGATTTGAGAGAAGTTTATTTCAGAGAAGGGATAGGTGTTGCTTGAGACATCTATCCCTCCACCTTCTCTTATTTATTTGCTGAAGTAGATTTAAGTCTTCTATCCTGCTGTTAATAGGACTGTGATTTCTGGAGGTTTATGAGTTTTTAGACTACTGGATCTCCTATAGCCCATTAAACAGGGCAAAGATCACCCCTAAGAAGTCTGTATGACACTGAATATAGAAATAAAGTCTCCAGTCTCTACTGGAAGCTAAGGTCTTTTAAGCCCTCTGGGGTCTTTCCTGTTGCTTGATATGCATGCTATAGTACATACCAAAGGAAGAACTGTACTCAGTGTTGGGGCTAATCAGTGCAGAGTACAAGAAGTTGAGAACTTCTTTTCATGCTGTGATGGCTTAGTGGTAAATCACTTTGGCTATGGTGTGCAGGGTCCTGGTTTCGAGCCTTGCTAAGGCTGTTTATTTGCTTTGTGCTCACTGAGTGACACACAGCTACAGTTATCCTACTCCACAAGGGGGGATCCACCTTGGATACAGGGAACTACCGCCCCATCAGTCTGATGAGCCTGATCTGCAAGGCCATGGAACCTATCATCATGGAAGTTATAAACAAAGACACTGATAACCTTCAAACACTGGACCCCACCCAGTTTGAGTTCATGAAGGGCCAATCTTGTCTCCTGAACCTGATTGACTTCTTCGAATCAGTCTCCAGAGCTGTGGACAAGGGTAAGGCAGTCCACACAGCCTATCTGGACCTCACCAAGGCCTTTGACACCATCTCTCACTCTGGAATCATAGATAGACTTACTAAGCTGGGCAATAATCCCAACATCACTCAATGGGTTGCCAACTGGCTTACTGACAGAACCCACACTGTTAAAGTAGCCAACTCCAAATCCAGCTCCAAACAAGTGACAAGTGGAGTATCTCAGGGTTCAGTTCTGGGACCACTCTTGCTTGGCATCTACTTCTCTGAAAAACAGGCCAACACTAAGGGACTCTAGCTAACAAAGTTCAAAGATGACTGTAAACTGGGAGCCATTACTGAATCCCCAAATGGTGTGGATACTCTACAAAAGGGCCTTACAGAAACAGATGCTTGGTGCCAGAGCCATGGGCTCAAGCTCAATGCCAAGAAATGTATAGTTATCCCCTTTGGGAAAAAGCATGTACCCATGAATTACCACATAGGTGGCAGTACACTAAACACTGAAAGTGTGATAAGAGACTTAGGGACACAGGTGGACAGTGGTCTCACCTTCGATAACCACATCCCCACAACAGTCCGGAAATCCTTCTATTTGGCACACCTCATCACTAAGGGCTTTTCATCCAGAAAAAAGGAGGTCATTGTCACACTATACTCATCCCTCATTAGACCCATTATAGAATACAATGCCCCATTTGGTATGTACCTCTCAAGACATCTGCAACAACTGGAAAGGCCGCAGAAATACCTCATAAAGAAGAATCACAGGCCGAAAGCAGATGCCCTATGCTGACTACCTAAAAAAACTACAGCTATACTCTGTCGCATATCATCTACTCAGAGGCGATCTCTGCTTAACATACAAGGCCATGTCAAACCCAGAGCTGTTGGACATGCTACACTTAAAGAAATCCCAATCCCTCAAAGCCACAGGCTCCAGGGATCTAAACCTTGTCATCACAATAAACAAAACATGCTGGAGGGATAGGTTCCTGACCCAGAGACTCTTCAGACTCTGGAACAGACTGACCATACATGTCAAGCAGAGCACCTCTTTGGCCCTCTTCAAAAGAAAACTTGACGATTGGATGGGAGAAAGGGAATTCACCCCAGGGATCACTTCAGTCACCCTGCTAGACAAGGGTCCAGGGAAGTAAATAGTGTGAGAAGAAATAACCAGGGAATTGTTATGGCTAGGCTTGTATAGGCCCTAGGGCCGATAGCCTATTACCAACCTATGAACCTATGTAGAGGAGATATGTTTTGGTATGAGCTGTTCAAGGTAAAAGGATTTCTTCTTTTACTGGAACAAAAACAGGTGGAAGGTCTCCCAGATATCGACAACCTACACTCATGTTTCATATAGCACTGTCTTTACATCATTGTTGCACCACTAAAGCACATCTTTAATCTTTATCTTACTAACAATACCATGCCTAATATATGTAAAACCGCCATAATAAAATTACTACACAACCAAAACCAACCCAGACCTCCATTACACTATTGCCTCATTTCTATCCTCCCAAAACTGTGCAAAATCTTTGAGAAAATTGGCTACCTTCAACTCACAGAATATATATTATTTTAAATATCATTTTCTCTCAAAACAATTATCCCTTAGCTCAAGTTTCTACTTTATAGTATCTCTGTCACTGGTTATACCCCTCACTCAGCTTCCACCTAGATCCTGGTAATACACACATACCTCTCAATATCTTAGCCCAAGAAATCTGGACAAAGCCTAAAATAATGGGGGGAAAGGCCCCAAAACAGGGACAGATTTTATGTCTTGGTCTTACAAACTTAGAAAGTAGGTAGAAGAACAGGATTTGTATTAGCATGCATTTCCTGAAGTTTATTTAGGTTGAAACTCAAATGTATATCATTATTTAGTGACTTCAACCTTCAGTGTTTTGCCAGAAAAACACAAATTTTATGACAAAAAGACTAAAACAAGAAGGCAAAAATTCAGATATTCTATAAAAGTCTGCACAAGTATGATTACATGTAAAAAAATAATCCTCTACTTTTCTGGGTACAGAAAATATCCTCTTTCCTTTCACTAGGTCTGCAAAACAGGAAAGGAATCCTTCCTACTCAACTTGAATAAGTCCTCCCTCTTATATAACCAGTCTCTGCTAAAAACTCTATGACTTTTCAAACACTAGAAAACAAAATATGTAGATTTATTGCACACTTCCCAAGAAACGAACAACAATATATAACACTAAAAAAGGCAAACTGTCTCCTACTGAACCAAAGAACAGACCTACTTCTAGGATCTCAGCTGTTCAAAGTCCTACATGAACATACTCTCCCTCTTCTAACATCAAAACTAATAAGACACACCCTCACATACAACTTAAGAAACTTGAACCACTTAGGCCCTGAAACATAAATCCCACAATCCAAGCTATATACCTCTGACCATACATTTTCACTTCTTGGGTCCAAACTGTGAAAGTCCCTCCCACCTAAAATTAAAGACTCAGCCTCTTACTCCAAGTTCCATTTTCTACTAAAATAATATTTAGTAAAATATGCAGACTGTACCTGTTACCTCTTTGGTCGCATCTCTTAAGTCTACTGTAACTCTTCTATACTTTAACTCAACCAGTACGATCCTTTGCTTCTTTTCACATGTCTAATTTATTCTTCTCTAATTTCTCAAAAATTCTGAAACCTGTACATACTGTTAATGCATACATTGGATAATTTATGTATCCAAAGCATTATACTACCAATGTACTGTTGTATTGTCACTTATGTGTTATTGTACTCCTTGTCTGTGTTGTATGTCTGGTCAATTTTTCACCACAGGCAATGACTGAAATTAGAACTGATCAATGCTGTACCCTGGTAACCAAATTCAATCAAACAAATAAATAACCAGCATTACACCATGATGGTTAAATGCACTGGAGTTATTCGGCAACGTACCCAGGTCTTTCAGCACTTTTTCATTTTGAAGTTGTGTATTAGATAATAATAGATACTATAAGCTGGAACTAGTGACTGCCGACTGAATGCTCCAATGCTGAATTTTAAGGGTTGAGTTTGATCCAATATTTTGCAAACCAGCTATTGACAAGTGTAACTTCCTGTAGGAGTGACTAAGTCAGAGAGGAGCTTGATGATGACTCCCATCATACAATCTTCTGCAGAATTTGTTAACCAGAGAGCCTTATTTGACATATGGGGATTTGAGAAGTAGAAATGAAATAGCAGAGATCCCCTCACAAATCCCTGGGGAACTTCACTCGTCACCTTCATGCTCTGGAAGGATGCACCCACTACTCTCACTGTGTAAGCCCTGCCCATAACCTCATATGGGTCAATTTGGTGCTCTTTTAGCATGTTTATCATCTATGCATGTGGTATGATATCACATGGCTTGGCGATGTCAAGGTATACTGTGTGAATAGCTTGTCTAGAGTTAATGGCCAGAGTAACCCTCTCAAATAAGTTCAGTAGATTCAGCAGACAAGATCTAACATTGAGAAAGGTGAATTGGGTTGAGCCAGATAAGATCTTTGATATCACAGCTAATTAGGTCAGTTATGATACATTCCATTGTTTTCCATATAAGACTAGTTAGATTGATAGGTCTGTGATTCCTGGGATTAGTGGTCGAGCCACCTTTGTGGAGTGGTACTACTGTAGCTGTATACCCACAACTGTGGGACAAAGCCACTTGTTAAGCTGAGGTTAAGGAGATCACACAGTGTGTCTGCCTATGCTTGTTTAATGCTATAAAGAACATGGGGCCTGACATTCCCTAATTTTCTGGGCACAAAATATATCCCCTCTCACACCACACCAGGTGGTGACTTCATAGTCTAAATAAGTATATCTAAACTGTGGCACAATCTTCCAAGTACAATCAGGCTCACAAATCACACACAAGTTTTTACAACAACATTAAAAAAAAACTAGTAGAACTTAAAAGTCTGCAAATGCTTTGGTTAACTGGGAGACAGTTTGCCTTTTGTAGTGTTATACAGTAGTGTTCACTTCATGAAAAATATGTAATAAATCTACATTTTTTTTGTTTTTAGTGTTTAAAAACTGATACGGTATTTAGTAGAGGCTGCTGATATAAGAAGGAGACTGAATTTGAACTGAGTGAGAAGGATTCCTTTCCTCTATTGTGGAAATGGTGGAGTGTGAGAGGAAAGGGGATCATTTTTCTTCCCAGAAAAGTAGGGGATGTCAGGCCCCATGAAAGATGTGCTCCTTATTTTGAAGGGTACTTTCAGTACATGTTCTTTTGTGATTTTTATTGGCTTGATTCCATATGGGATGGGAGGGCTTGGAACAGATGCCCTGGGGTGAAGTTGGTGATAAATTGATTTGCTGTTATTTTGACAATATCCACTGGATCAGAGCATTGACCATTTGAAATGTCGGGACCCACTAGAGTGAATCTCAAAACATGGAGACTGAATGGCTGAAAGATTTGACTTGTATATACCGAGTATGAGATGCCATTTCTCAGAATATTCCCTTTTTTCAAGATATGGTGATCTCAGAGATGGCATATATAAGTACAAGGCGGGGGAGCTTGCTGACCACATGGGCAGTGCATGGGGTGTGCTTCCCCCCTGAAAAATAAGTTTTAAGGAGAAGAGTGATTTTCAAGATTTGCTGTTCTTCGGGTTTTCAGTCTTTTTTTCAGCTTTTTAGCACTCGACATTTCGCTGCCAACATTTCAACAGGGAGAAAATCAGGTAGATAGTACCATCATGAAAAAAGCTCTGAGCAATGCTGAATGGTATTTGTTATTTGCAAATAATGAAGAAACTTCACTGTGTGGAAGATCTAAGATTCCCTAGAGTTCAGGCAACTAATAAACCATACTGTAAATATCCCACCTAGTAACAGGTGGTATTTCTTATTATTCTAATTCTTATATATTATTTCGTATTTTCCTGACATAACTAAAGAAGGCTCTGTAGTTGTCTTTGGATTCTGTAACTAGTATGAGTTCATGAGATGCCTGTATTATTTTCTGATGTTCTTTTTTACTTTCTCATCTAGCTGTTTGATGCTCTCCTTAATTTCTGGGTATTTTGTTCTGCTATATATAGGTTAAAGAGTTTCTTCCTTTTATTATATAAGTTATTAATGTTTGTAGACCACTACAAGACCACTGCTTTTAAATGTCCCCATTTGCTTGGCTGTAGATGAGACTACAAAGTTAATGCATGTGTCCAGGTATGAGTGGAACTTGAGTGTATAACTCTTTGCAGTATAAAATTTTGAGGTAATACTATTATACTCAAATTTGGACACTTCATCATAGAATTTTATGAATTTTTATATCTGACATCCCTGTTTTCTGTGATATTTGGTTCTGATAGTTTGGAGATTTTGATTGAGAAGGTTGCTTGTTTGTGGTCTGACTTAACCAGTGAGGGGATACTTTGGGGATGGTACATACAGATGCTAAGTTTGTTAGAAGCAGGTTAAGTATAGTCTCCCTTCTAGTGGGTTCCTTAACAATCTGGTCCAGAGGAGTTCTGTTTATGTAATGTAAGAATTTGTATGCATAACCTATGTTGGTGGTATAGGTCTACTGATTACCACTGAGTAGTTATAATTACCAAGGTTAATAGCATTCCTACTTACAGATAATCCATTGAGAATATTTAGGAATGTTATATGATTTAATGGAGACATAGAGGTGTTCCTGTAGTGTGCTATATTCTGATAGTCAATTCTATTCAATGTTATTTGAATCTCTATAAGCTCTTCTTGTGGGTCTCTAGGGATCCGCTATGAGGTAGTGTATTCTCTAACAACAATGGATACACAACAACAGTTTCCATCATGTTTAAATGAGTGGTAAGCAGAAAATGCAGGTACTAATGGAGTGCTGTCTAAGCTCTTAAACCAAGACATGGTCCAAATGCAGGAGGACATCAAGGTCTGTCAGTTTGTTATTTAGAGTTCTAGTGTTAAATACAGCCATCTTGATATGGTCTGAGAAGTTATTTTAAGATGGAAGTCCGTTAGCCTGACCCTGCCTAAAAAAGTTAAATTTGAGTAGCAAAAGCTTTCACCAGTATGCTGAAGCCTTGAAATGAGAGGTGAAAACCATCCTTGGCAAGGCAAGTCTGGATGTCAAGCATCTGATCACATGCTGACACATACTGGATCCCCATAGAATGACTCTAGGTATTTAACAGGTTATTAAAGCCAACCTTCTTTTCATTATACCATGACATCATTCTTGGTGATGGAAAGATTCCACTCAATACTAGGGTTTTTCCTGTATTTCTGACATGATTGGAGAGATCTGTTGGGGTTGTCCCTTTGCATATCTGGGTTTTGTGAGCCCAAGTCATTTCCACAAAATGGATCACCACCATGTCACCATCATATTTGTCTAGTTTACAGATTCTCCTTTATGCTTCAACAATTATTCACTAATCTTCACTCTTCCAAAAAACTCAAACTAAAACAGTGCTACAATAAACTTAACAAATTCCCATTCCTATGTAACCTCTCAAATTTAGAAGATCTATGTACATCCTTAGATGTTCTCCTCTGGTTTGAACTCCATCATCAGATCACCTTCGCATAATTAGTCATGGCTGACAAACTGCAATGCCAGCCATCTAAAACTCCATTACTGTCTAAACTCATTCAGTGGTACTTGCCAAATAGAAACCTATATTCCAAAGAACTTCACCTAGTTGAATCCAAAAAATCCAGCAACTCAATGGTAACTTTATAGTCTCACTAAGTATATCCAAACTACAGAACAACCTTCGAAGCACAATCAGGCTCACAAACAACATTCAAGTCATTACAACTGAACTGAAAATACACCTGTAGAACTCAAAACTCTGCAACTGTTGGGTGCCCATAGGCCAATCCCATGTCATATCTTTTAAACCTTCCCTTCTGCACAGCACACAGCATTTTCACAGACCATGTGATACCTCCTGTCTATGCAAGCATTTAGTCTACTCTACAATATTCAAGTCTGCAGCTGATTAATGCCTTTTACTTTCATCTATCCTCAAAGTCCTTCCCTTATAGGCATATTCATTTGAGACTTTGCATACACCTTTACATTTAAAATGTTTCTAGAAAATTTAGGACAATTATGCTACACTCCAGAATGTAGTTAGTTTATGCTTGTTCCATTGTTTAACATTATTTTTTTATTTCCTTGAACATATTGTGTAACTATGTTATGTATTACGTGTTTCATAAATGAGTCCTCCTTTACATTCTTGTATAACTATATATAATTGCATTACTTTTTGTAACACATGTAAAAGAACCATTTCAACTATTTGCAACGTTTACTTTTATACAGAATTGTTTTCTGAGCATTACTCCCTGGGTCCACTCTGAAAATGGGCATCTAATCCCAGTCAGACTTACCAAGTAAAGAAAAGCAAAAAAAATAAAATAAAATAATTCTTCAAATAATTCCTTAGCCTTGCGCCATCTGACTGGTAATATATCTCTTCAAAATATTTGTGTTGCCCCAAGTCCTAGACCCACTTTCTTCCAATAATGAATACTTACCTTAGCCTATGCCATACTAATGAAGGCAGCCTGGTATGATATCCGTTCTGTAGAAAATATATATATTTTTTTGTTTAGGAAAATATTTTCAACAAATGTTTCTTTGTGATGAGAGAGGGTTTGAGATCCTTAGGGATAGGTGAGGTTTGTATAGATGTCTCTGGAATAAAATTTATGGAATTGAATTTGTTTGCAAATATATTTGCTGTACTCACAGGATGAGAATAGGTAGTGCCATTGAAAATAAGTTCAGATCAATGCTGGGTGTCATTGCATAAATTTCTGGCGAAGGGAAAGAAGGATATGTAATTTTCCTTAGCTTCCAATACCAGTCTAAATTCATGGGAAGCCTTTGTTTTTCTGGTGATATATTACAGTACTCTGGATAACGTTTCGATATTGACCTTTATTTGTCGATCTTTACTTTTGATATATATTCTGATAAGCTTTTTCCTTTATTGTACTGCTTATTTATGCATGTGTTCCATCAGGCTGGTTTGCTTTTACCTCTGCATTTTTGTTAGGTTTTGGTAGGGACTGACAGGTAATACACAGGTTTCTATGTCAGCATAAAATTAGTTGCATAACTTGTCGTGACAACATTCTGGATATTCCAATTGCATGTGAGCTTAGATCATTCATCACAGAAGTGTAAGAAGATCGTACTTTTGAATGAAGTCTTTGAATACTGCAATATTTGCATTTATTGCTTTAGGGATTTTGCAAGAGAAGGTTACTAATTTGTGTTCAAGGATAGGAAAGGGTATACCAGTGGGATAGTGCATATAGATGCTATATTTGTAAGGACCAGGTTCAAGATATTTTGTCCTCTAGTGGTTTCTTTGACTATTTAATCCAGGGAATAGTTGTTTATAAAATTGAGGAATTCCTAGGCATAGCTTACATTTGAGGTATAGGTTTCCCAGTTTATTGATGGGTAGTTAAAGTCTCCTAGGATGATGGTGGTTTTATGTATTAGAAGGTTATCTGATATATTTAAGAAAATTACATTGTTTTCAGGGGTCATCAAAGGGGTCCTGTAATATGTTGCGATCTGATTATTGTTTCATGTATAGTAATTTGAATGTACTAAATTCAGTTTGTGGGTATCTAGGAAGCTCTGCTGAGGTAATGTGGTCTTTAACAAATATGGACACTGCCACTGGATCCATCAGGTGCAAAAGCATGGTAGGTGCAAAATCTTGGTATAGTGGGGGGATTTCTTCACTTTTAAAGGAGATTTTAGTAACAATGCAACACATGAATATGCTCCAATTGCAGGAGGGCTTCAGGTCAGGCAATTCATTATTTAGACTGCTAGTTCTGAGCAGATCCACACTGATACTGTCCAGTGCTTTGCTTAGGCTGTAAGATGTATTAGCTGGACTTTCCCTACAAAGAAACTGAGTGTTTTAGCCAGTATGCAGTTCACTACTAGTCTATGTATCACAACATGTATCACACTTACCTTTGGTGTTGGAAGACCAGAAGACTGTGTTTTTTTCCTACTCCAGGTAACTGGATTGCTGACACTGTAGTACAGAATTAGGGAGGTGCTACATTTCTGAGTGCGTCATCCTTTGGATGAGAAGTTAAATGTAGGTCCCATCTGCTTGACCTGGTGATAGATCAGGTGGATGTAAAATATCCCATGGTGCTTACTGAAAAGAGTAGGGGAAGTTCCTGCAGTGCCCAGGACAAATTTCCCCTAGAAGTATAAATACCACTGTGGGTGTCCCCTAAAAATAGGCTGCAAGCCTATTGGGAATAATCCAGTCAACAAAGGATAAAAAAAAAAAAAAAACAAGCAAACAGTTACAGTCATATAGAAAGTGGTAATCCTGAATTACCAGCCCAAATTTAAACTCTTTTATAATGTTATCATCCTTTAGCCATTGCAACCAACCTCAAGTGAATTGATGGGGAAATAGTTCTGGATGCTGCTGCTGAGTACTTGCCTGTATCAAGTTCAGAGATGACACCGCATCCATACACTTCTCTTATTTTTTCAGAAGATATACAAAGCTCACTTATACGAACCTACTTTTTCAGCTCACACTAACTGTGCACAATAACAGCTCTGCTTCTCTGCTTAGTGTTTTACTTTTTAAGACGTGATGATATACAATGCAGAGCTCACAACACTGACTCTTGTACTTTACAGCTAAGTCCATTAACTTAAAAGTAGCAGTTGCCTTTCCATCCTTCCCAACCAGTAGGCTTTTCCCAGCCTACGTTTTGACTTTCACTGCTGACAGAAACATCCTTCAGAGACATCTGAATGTTTGTGAATTCAACAGCAAATGCACTAACTATAAATGTAGTGTGATATTGGGGAATGTATTTGCAAGACAGAGGAGAGAGCAACACTAGGTCAGCATGGATTTGTGAACTGGAACTGTGCTTCTGGATAAACAAGCACGCCTGATCAAAAAAAAACTTTGTTAACTTCATCAGAGAGTGAGAGCTGCATCACTGCATGGCATCAGTGTTCAACAATACTAAAGACAAGGAGTGAAACTCAGCCCATGATTCATTTCACAGCATTAAAAGGAAACAGAAGCAACCAAGTAAGCAGGTATGCATGTGAATCTGTGTATTGCACTTCTTTCACTGCTTCCTAAATCAGAGTGTGCATGAATGGAATGTGGGAGACATGGGGAGTTGTGAACACAGAGTGACTTCATTAATTTGCAAGACAGCAACAGGAGTCAGCCTTCCTGAGGCTCACTTCACTGGATCATTTGCAACGCAGTGCATAAAAAAGAAAATGAATGATGCTGCCCCCCACACCAACTACCAACAGTTACTGCCCTAAACAATTTCCTAGTTCACCTATCCATATGTCCAGCCTTGAATATGCCCATACATACCCTTAACTCCGAGCAACTCATCTTCAGGCACGTTTCTTGCAAACCTTTCGCCATGCTGGTTCCAGGAATTGGATTTCATGGATTCTATTTCTTTTATGTGTTGCATTTATCTTCGGTTTTGCACCCTATATAGCTATTTTATTCTATAATGTGTAGTGTGGTGGATGCAAAGAAACTCAGTCCACATGACCAGAGAAAGTTTGCTAGCCAATTAACTGAGCTAAGTATTATAAATCCTTTATAGCCATAACAAGCAGGGTATAAATACATGGGATAGTGTTAAGCACTGCCAATATTATCTGTATGGATAATCAGTCTAAAAAACTTGCCATTGCATTTGGTGGGTTTGCAGCATACTGGTCATAGCACCAATGTCAAAGCTTGGGCTGTTTACTGATTTTTTTTTTGTCCAGTGCAATATTATGACTTATGACTATCAAAATACAGTGCAGCTTACAATATTCTGACCAATGCAGCACTTGTTTTTTTATCCAATGCAGTATTTCATCTTATGACAGCATTAAGATGCAATGCAATTTATCACCTGAGGGCATTACACAGGTATAAAATAAATGTTAAGGAAAATGCAAGTTATTATTTCTGTCTACTCACAAAGCATGAAACTGTCAGACATTCATCTGAATGCATGTCCATGCTATGTTAGAAAATCTGTACAGCTGACTTACATTTACTGAAACGGCATTATGTCATTTAAAATCCATGCCCTGTAAAATGGCTCAAGGAAGCATTTGTAAAGGAATCATCAGTTTGGTAGGTAATGTCAAAGAAAAATGATGAAAAATTGTAATAATGTGCTTTAAATTAAGGTATTATTGACCAAGATTTTAGAAAAAGTAGGCTGCAGTTTAAAATTAATTTCCTATAGAAATAGCCTGTCATATACTTCTAACAAGCAGACTGAGAGGAATGAAGACTGTGCTACTTACCAGGAACAATAAAGCGCAATGAATAGGCAAGGTTTGATGGTGGACTCAGCAGGCCCTGGGGAGTAAAGGAACAGTACTCTGAATGCATGAAACATTAGCAGTGCTTGAGTGGTCTGCTTGCAACATCATGTACTTTACAGTTGTACTACAAGACATTACAGAGGTTCATTACTGAAATGCACCACAAATGTCACATCAGAAGAAGCCTGCATTGTCATATACCTCCTCTCATGTTTGTACCTTATAATACCAGCACTCTCATTACTGCCTTTCAGCAAATCAAGTTATTCCTAACTATACATGCAATCACAAACACTTCAAATTTTGCATATTATGGCTTTTAACTCTTTAAGATAATCTAAATTAAAGTGTATCTCTCATAACTCATTGCTACCCACCAGTGGCGGTTTTGTTAATAAAACTATTATGTGCTGATACATGTAGTAAATGAATCTAATGCTGCTTGATACCTTAGAGTTATATATTTACGTTTGTATATTTTATGGTGTTATAATACACTAAATGGTTTTGTGTCATGCTTACATAATTCACAGTATATTGTTTATATTTATGAATATTGATATTGAAATAATTCTAACTTCACTATGATGATTTTTTCCTTAGACTCTAGAATAAATGAGTTCTGCCTAACAGCACTTTCAATGTCAACAAATGGCATATGAAATAATAAATAAATTACATCTAGCTTCAGGAATTCCATATATGACTTTTTAAGTTACATTTTTCATAATAACTCATTTTATTAACTAATTTTCTGAACTACAGCCAGCATAAACAAATATGTACATGTCATGCACAGAAAACAAAAACATGCCCCCTCTGAAGTGAGCTTTCAAATTTTATTTATCCTTTATTGACTAGATTAGTCCCGCTAGCCTCTTTTCAGGAGAGGAAATTTGATGAGAGTATCAAGGAACTTCCCTAGCTCTTTTTGAGAGGTGACATGGATCTTTTATATCCACTAAAAACTAAGTAAAACACATCATACTGCATATCACCATAGTTTTATTTTCATACAAAGTTAAGCACTTTTGTCTCAAATGAACATTAAGAGACTTTGTCATAACACTTAAAACCTTTCAAACAGGCAAATTTAAAAATTTAGCCATCTGATGTATTTACATAAAAACACACAACCAAAACGATGCACTGTTAAAACCTACCAAATAATTAATGACAAAAGTAAAACCATTTATATATATATATATATATATATATATATATATATATATATAAATCATTTATATATAGGTCCCCTTCAGAAGCTCAAGTTTTCAGAAACTCTAAATTCATATTGTCGAGATGATAACATTGAGTTTCCAAAAACTCTAAACTTTTGAATGGGCATCACAGTACAGTGAGGATAGGGAATTTATCCTTTTCACCACTGTAGCAATCTCGGAATTGGTATATATGATATGCAGGGGGTATGGAAGGTGCAGGGGGGTTTGCCCTCCTGCAAAAATGCAGAAAAAAAAGGTAGATTTTTGTTTTTTGAAGATCTTGTTTTTGGAAACTCGATCATATCATTTTGATAATATGAATTTCAAGTTTCTGAAAACTAGAGCTTCTGACATAGACCCATATAAATCATAGACCCATATATACATATTTATTTATATGGGGCATTATTTAAACTAGGATTAAATGACCATTGGTAATCGTAGATTGTTAAATTAAGCTATATGGCAAGCTGATTGTAATGTGTAGTAAGTTATGATAGATTTGTTTATGGTAGGTAGGGTGGCTATACAAGTACTAAATTATTATTAACATGCTATTAATTTAAGAAGCTGTTTGACAACCAATGTGTATAAAATGGGCTTTTCCTTTCCACAAGCACACACTGATGATGCCAGGTGGCGAAACCTAGGTCTGTGTGTCAAGTCTGAAGTGGATAGCTGTTATTGCCATTAAAGATTTTGTAGTTTAATTAAGCTCACTTGAGTGTTTAGTATATTTATTACACCTATATATAGGTGGATGTATTTATTTATCGTAGTGCTGAATATTTGATGGTTGGTCTGTGGTCATTCTAATTCGTGCACTTTTGCACCGAGCACCTGGGATCATTGAGAGTGGGTAGGTATATATATAAATATATATATATATATATATATATATATATATATATATATGTATATACGCACATATGGTTTCACTTCATAATCACGAATTGCTGAAATATTGAATTTCAGCAATTCGTGTCCATGAAGCCGAAACCTCAAAATAATGAAAGTGCATAATCACAAATAGGACTAGGTCAAATTCACATTTATGCATTTACGTTATCCTATGGAAGTGTTTGGCTGGGATGGTGTCTGCAATTTAAGGTGAGTGGGTGTGCGTGAGTGTTTTTGCAACTTGTAGGAGTGGGTTAGGGTAGAGAAGTGGAGGTATGAGTGTGTGTGTTGGGTGTGTGTGATTTATTTTTTTTTTACTATTTGTGAGATCTCGGCGTTAATATATATATATAAGTAGGGGGTGTGGGGGGTGCAGGAGGGCTTGCCTCCTGCATTTGTGTAGTGTAGGTGTGTGTCTGTGTAATGTGTTGTATTTAATTGTTTTGTGGTGTGGGTGTTATGGTTTGTGTGTTGTGTGCTGTATGCTGTGTGTTCGATGTTGTGGTTTCATGATTGGGAAGTGTTGGTGTTCTGATGGTTTTCGCTTTGTACTGTTGAAATGCTGAAATTCAATATTTCAGCATTTCGACAATATGAAATGAAACCATACATATATATTAAACTGACATTCAACAAAAATACGGAACTAATTTAGAAATCTTTTATAAACCTTTTATAAATTTGCAGCTTTTCATTTTAATACACTAGAAATAGACAGATCATCATACAGTCTCATATATTTTATAGCGTTTAAGCTTGATTGTCATACAAGTTCCTGATACTTGAGTTCACTTCCCCATTGACCACCTCTTGGTTTCTTATTGACATTTTCAAAAAAAAAAAATAAAAATCTTTTAAACCCTTTACAAGTTATTAAATGTCTCAATAAGGCATTAGCTGTGTTTTTGTGTTTGACATCATAATTATGTTCCCTATACCTCTGTTTTACTTGTCTTGCAGTTTTGCCTACATAAAAATTATTGCATGTAAGGCAAGATGAAAAATAAATGATTCTGCTCATTTCACAATTAAATTGCTTGGACATCCTATTGATCTCACAAAACACTCCACATATGTATAAGACTTCTTCTTTCGGCTTTTCCCGGTTAGGGGTCATCACAGCGGATCACCTGTCCGCTCATGATTGGCAGTGGAGTTTTTACGGTGTTGAGTTGCCAGACTGACGCCCAACTTATCACATATAAACTTACAAAATTTACACCTTCCACATTTAACCATTCACCCATTATCCCTTTTGACCTTTTGATATTAGCTTATTCAGTCTTTTACTGACCTTTCTCAGCAGCATGCAGTCCAAGGAGATGTTTACACATGTGCTGGACTCATCTTTTACCTCATAATTTCACATTATTGCTATAGCAAATCACTAAATATGCCCTGATTTCCAGACAAACTTCTATATGACTTTCTACAGAAACTGAACAATTAAATTACATGGAGACTGCAACTAGTAGAGGAGCATATGCAGAAGTGGTTCAACAGCAGGCCCATTTTAATGGTAATGGTAATAAACAGTGAGATTTTAATGCAGAAGTCCCAAATCTAGACTCATGGTTCCATTCTCCTGATTCTTCATGGAGACAACGTAAGGTTACAATAACAAGGGACTTGTCAAGTCAGTTGAAGTTATTTGAATTCAACTTGTTGAAGTTATGGAACATTCAGCTTGATAATTATTATTATTTCAGGGAGTGTTGCATGTAGATCTATATAAGTATTATATATTTAGTAGTTTGTATTTGCTAGGTTTTTATGTGGATAAATCATTTGGGAAGTTCAAATATTGTCTGAACACTTGAGTGACATGCATTGTGCTTAGATAAATAATGCTTTATATAAACATTCAGTTGTACATATAAAAGGCAGTTATAACTTTGTGAGTATTTAGGTTTTTAATAAACATGTTGGTTGGAAGAACGTATTATTAAGGAAGCAATGCACGTGGACAGTTAATTTAGGGGCATTATTTAAGCCCAGTTTGAATGAACATTGGTGCATACATCAATTTACAGCAGAAGATTTTATTTATGATCTATGCCTTTAAAGAGATGAAAGATTTGGTGCCATTTAAGTTTTTTTAAGGGTAAATGCTTTGGGAATAATGCTTTATTTTATGTTTAGCTGCTAGTGATGAAGATACTTTAGTATCAAAACCATTTTAACTGTAACTGGTTTATTGTTTCATGGTTGTAATAAATGAATCGAGGGTCTATATTAGAGCATCGACTTTTTAAAACGTCGAATGTTCTAATATCGACCCCTATTCAACGAACGCTGACAATATCGAACATGCAGAACAACGAATTTTTTTCCCTTGTTCCAACACACATACACAGAACATAAACACACCAAACAAACAGCAATCCACACACACATACACCTAAAATCCTACATTTAACCCTACACTAAACTGTACACACACCATTAGCTATCCACTTACCTTAACCCAAACCCTAACCCTAAGGTCCGTCACTATCGCACACTCACCTCACCCATGCCCTAACCCTAACTCACCTACCCTGCCCTAACCCTCACGTCCACACAATCGCACACTTACCTGACCCGCGCCTTAACCATAACTCACCTACCCCATGCCCTAACCCTCACGTCCACACAATCACACACTTACCTGATCCCAACCCGTAACTTTCCACCATAGTGCTGAAAATAGCAAAGCCACAGGAACGGCCAACCAAATTCCTTCCCTAGGAAGAAATTTGGTTTTCCACAGCTTCACTATTTTCAGCTTTCACTGAATAGGGGTCAATATTAGAACATTCGAAGTTGTGAAACTTTGATGTTCTAATATAAATACATGGATTGATAGAGCTTGGTGTCTGCATATGAATTCAGAAGTGCTGATGATTTGGGAATTTATTGATAGTTTTCTTTTGTCATTCATGGTTTCAGTTGATTTGTATATTTTGGTGGTGTATATAGAAGACGGTATCTCATGACTCAAACAGCAAGACACAGGTCACCTTTCTGCAACCTGTAGACTACTGAGTATAAAGAGAGTTGTACTAATCTAGTAGGGTAGTTGAGGTATTTAATATATTATGTTTTCTTAGTTAGAAATCCTTAGTGCCTGTCTAGTGGATTGCTATGCTTGAATTTGTACATAACAAAGGGGGCACTGTATTCAGCAATGTGTCTGATAAGGGAAGAGTATAATGGTAGGATGACTTCTCTGGATCTTGAAAATATTCCTTTGGAAATTAACTGAGCCTGATAGAAGGATTTCCTGACTATGGTAAAACATGAAGATTAAATGAGAAAGTGTTATCCACATAGGTATCTTGGCCTGTTATGTCCATATCAGTCTAAAGAGGGATGCCATTTATATCATATGAGGTGGGAGTGACTTTTCTGCTGAATGCTACTATGATATACTTTTTTTTTAATTTAGTTTTAGACCATTTTTGATACACTTTGCATTGGCATATTCCAGCTCTTGCTGGAGCTGTTTTGTATCAGTAGATGAGCAGATAACAGTGTCCAATTTGCAGTTATCAGCAAACCTGGAAACCACACTTCTAGGATATTGCCTTGGATATCTGCAAAACCAATATAAAACATGAGAGGACCCAGAACTGATCCCTGTGGCATTGTACTAGATGCAGTTTTACTTTCAGATAGGGAAACACAGACTTCACAATTTGAGGTCTGTTGGACAGACAACACAAACTTCACAATTTGGCATCTGTTGGATAGCCAATTTGCAGTCCAACAGACATTGCATGGGCTTAAATTAATCCATCTACTTTTTCAGTAATACCAGCATGGAGGATATTGTTAAATGTCTACCCTCAGCCCCTGTAACCTTTTCAAAGAAACTTACTAAATTCAAGAGAATAAACCTGCCCTTCACAAAACCAATGTGAATTGGATATGAATCAGTTAAGTTGCCTATATCTGTATAAATGAGTTGTGCTATGTTACATTCCATAGCTTTGCATATAAGGCTAGTGAGAATGATGGTGCTCTAATTACCCTGGTCTCTAGAAGGGACACAATTGTGTAAGGGAGTTACAGTGGTTGTTCTCCTGGTATCAGGAACAAATCCTATAGACATGCTGAAGTTTAACAGTTTAAACAGAGGTTCAGACAATGCATACTTGGCATTGATGGGAATGCAGTGTTGTATGGTGTCCATTCTCATTGAAGTATTATTATTTGTAGCTTCTGACACAGATTTGTTTAAAGATGATTTAAGGGAAACTAAATTATCAGGGCTAGTGTGGAAAACAACTTGTGTAGAAGGGGTAATGTTAGCACTAATTTTGTCTGCTATTACATTAGCTATATTCTTGGGGTCAGAATGGGTGATATTATTATGGATGAGCTCAGTGCACTGTTGGACATAATTTCCTTAATTTTCTGACATACGTGATGAAAGATTTGCTATTTCTTTTGGAATCTGCAGCAACCTTAAGTTTATACTCTGCTTTACATTTTGTAATAATGTGTTTAAGCTCTGTGCTGGCAGGTTTCAGTGTAGTTTTAAGGTAGGGGCTGGTGATTTCTTGCAACTTTCATTATTTTCCTTCATTTGTTGTAGACGCTATTAATACAGACATTCTACCAGGCAGGTTTATTACTAAATATAATGTTATATTTATGACAGCTGGGTAGTGTATTTTCAATGCACTGTTAAGGTGCTAGTGAAGAATGTGCAGACCGCTCATCTGGATCAATTTGTGAGGGGTTGTTGAAATTTTACATAAGTCTTCTATAAATGCTGAATTATATTTACCTTGGAAAAGACCATAATGATTATGTCATTTGATTGGTGGATGGTACCACTAGGCATGACAGAGAAGATGACAGATTTGTTGTCATATTTAACCATGGATGAGGAGATACAGGGTGTGGTGCAGAAAAGTGATAACTTTGTAAGGACCATTTCAAGTATATTAGATCCTCTAGCCAGTCATTTGTCAGTTTGTTTCAGAGCATTGGTATTAATGAACTCTGAGAAATGCTGAGCATAACTAGATTCAGAGGTATAACTGTGCCAACAAATGCTTGGTTAATTGAAGTCCCTGAATAAGAAGGTATTTGGTTTGATATTTAAAGTCTCAATGCAGTTAAGGTAATTTCTGTGATCTATGAGAGGCATTGATGGAGATCTGTAGCTAGCAATGACGCCATAGTTATTTTTGTTAACTTTAATTTGGATCTCCAGAAGCTCCAAGTTAGGGTTCTGTGTAATTCAATATGAAGAAATGGCATTTCTAGCAAACACAGACTCTCCCCTGCAGTTACTCAAAGGTCTCAAGGCTAATCAAAAGTATTCTTAAGGTGGTAACCATAATATACTTCTGGGTTACCTGAACAGGCTCACATTTTAATGGTATGATTTGAAGTAAGTTTTTTATAGCTGAACAGTATTATTATAATATATTTATTATTTTTCTGTCCCCTAGGACCTCATGTTTACCAACCCAGCCTCCAGTAGCCAATGTCCATATTGGCTCTACCAACTAGTCTCCATCCCCTCAGACTTACTCTATTTTCCATGGGGATGGTTGTGGATCCTGAGAGTGTCCTGGGGGGCTCAGCTTGTCTGTTCATCTATCCGCATCCAGGAGTGATATGACCTAACAACAACCTTGCCCCACACCTCCATGTTTGTTGATTATATCAGATTGCAACTCCCCTCTTTGGAGTATGTATCCCTTTAGGGAGCATATAAACAAGTACCCCTCCCCACCTTAGATGACCCAGCCCTTCCCTGCTGTTCTATTAGTCACCTGAGCTGCTAATTTAACCCAGATCAGCTGGACTCTAGTCAGGGCTTTATCCCTCTACTTCCACCAAAAAATACAAGACTGGTCTTGAATGGAAAGTCTCACTGTATGTAAATACAAACAGACAATACAAAAAATATACAGCAACCAGGCACAAAGCAGCAAAACAATTTGCTTTAATGGGAAATGCTGTTCCCATTGAAGAAAATATGCTTGTGTACTAGGAGACCATAAACCAGTTTAGGAGTAACCACGCCTTCTTCAGTATGAATCTAAATATATACATTCTACAAATAATAAACATATCCAAATTTAAAGAGATATAAACCTGAAAAATATGTATGCAATCATACATTCAGAAAAAAACTCACTTTGTAATACAAAAATATTAATGAAGAATTCATATTTTATGCTCTTTACAAACATATATTGGTGCATGTTGGGGCAAATTTAGATTTATGGGAACAGATAAAATTAAACATTGCCCTCCCTAATAAAATGGGTTGGCAAGATATTCTCACCAATAAAGAAAGGGGCTGAATTGTTCATTTGTGTGCACTTTTTTTTCCTCCAGGATTAAATGAACATTGGTAATGTTATAATTATTTATCTGAATGTATCTTATTAATTAATCCTTAACACTTTTTATTACAAAGACAGTTGTTTTTCTGATAGTATGATTGAGCCAGATCACATAAAGCTCTTAGAAACCAGCACATTTCATTGATATCAGTGTAACATTTGCAGATAATGTTGTAATATGTAAATGCATTACAACAAACTCAGAATAGGTCAGTACAGAGTGGAGTATTATAGTATTAATGGCATAATAAACAAATCCACCAGAAATATGTAACTACGGAGAAACAGTTGTCCAGTCATAGTGTACAGTAACAAAGGTATGGAACGGTGACAAGAATTCAAGCATCCTGATAGTTATACAGACATATATATATATATATATATATATATATATATATATATATATATATATATATATATATATATGCAGCATTTATATATATATATATATAGATATATATATATATATAATAAAGAACTGAACTGAAACCAAGTAAACAAAAACCTGAAATGACTCGGAAAATGAACACAGTCAAAAATATATATATAAATATAGATATATATAGCTGCATATATATATATATATATATATATATATATATATATATATATATATACAGCTATATATATCTATATTTATATATATATATATATATATATATATATATATGCAGCTATATATATCTATATTTATATATATATATGTGTGTGTGTGTGTGTGTGTGTGTGTCTGTGTGTGTGTGTGTGTGTGTGTGTGTGTGTGTGTGTGTGTGTGTGTGTGTGTGTGTGTGTGTGTGTGTGTGTTTATTTATATCTATATATCTCTATCTTTAATTAAAACAGAATCTGTTCAGTCAGGTTAAGGACAACTACAGAATGGAACTGACTTCATTATGATACCAAAAGAAATGCTAACTATCTCAGGATAAGCTGCAAAGCATTTATGACATCCATTTTCCATGTGCAATATATATATATATATATATATATATATATATATATATATATAAGTATATTGACAGTACTCTTACCAGTAAGCTCAGAGACAACTATGGATAACTCCCTAACACATGTATTAATAAAATATGCCATCTTGGACTTATATATTCCAATGGAATCCATACATTTTCTAATGAAAAATTAAAGCCGAAGTCCAATGATGGCCACATCACCACAGCTAACATTTGCTAATAATGGCTTCAGGACTTGTGTGGAGAACACAAGTAATGCACGCACCCAAGGAAAGTAGGGGATAGAAAAGGAGATGTGGGATATGGGTAAAGAAGAGGGCCACACACGAGGGATGCTGGAATATGAAAACCTGAGTGAAAGTCACAGGGGCATGGGTAAGTTTTTTTTTTCTTTGAGAATGGACCCCATTTTTTAAAGAAAAGAAGATAAGGTAAACAGAGGGAAAAAAAGAGGAGAAGTAATCACAGCAGGCATGCCCATAGAACAAATATCACAGCACATGACAAACAAAGGTTGGAAGAAACATTAAGGAAAGGTAAGTTAGACAGATGGTACACTGCACAACATGGGCAATGGAAAGTTGACAAACAGAGTAGGGATTTATACCAGCCATGGTGAAATACAGAAAAGCATTTCAACCTATGCATTATCAATTTACAACATGTTGCAAACTGTGTGACAGTCATTGGTAGAGTGTGTTGTAGAGTAATCCTTTGGATTACAGTATACAGTGGATAAATAAACTCATATCCAATTAGTCTATCAGCAGTGCAGGTGTAAGCCAAGCAACATCGCAGATGAGCATGCATGCCTGACAATTCTAGATAACTCCAGGCTAGAATATAACCAAGCCTACGACTATGCATGTGAAAGGCAAACAACCAAAAACAGTGCCAAACAGAAGTACTGCAGAAGAGCAACAAAGGCTGCTACATACACAAGAAGGTGTACACAGCACAAGCGAATGTGTAATGAATGTGTATATGTCATACACATATGCCATACCAAAGGCAACACACAGGTGCAGATGTGTATGTGAGTCTGCCAGTGGCATAAATGGAATGTACATAAACTTAAGGTTGACGCACATACATACACCAATGACATGTAATAATATGTTCAAAAATGTAATAGTAAAGCATAATAAATATAGCAGGTTGTGCACACACAAGAATAATGAGAACAAGGATGTATTGAGAACATTAGCCAGCAAATTGTACGCACTTGTCCAGTATTGCAAAATAGCCATACAATTGGCACATGCTCACTGTGTCAAATTAATATGTGGCAAGTGGTCAGTAGTTGCAACAAAGGCAAACATATCTGCAAAAAAATAATAGAAAATATGAAGGTGGCTGGGAGGTGGACAACCTGGGCCCACATCAGGATAAAGCAGAACAAGGTAAGTTGACACAATGCAAATGTATGTGTACAGCACACCAGGTGCTGTAGAAGCCAAACAGAAATACATTTAACCAAATGGAAAATGTAGGTCAAATGGCTAATGTCCACAGAACTGGACATGTATAAAACACACATGCACAGTATTGTGCAATTTTGTCACATCAACTTGCATAGGTAAGCAAGCTAATAAGTACAATCACATACACATATACGGACATACAAATGTCGAATAAAGAAACACAGATGTATGTCAAACACCATACTCAGTATGGAGCAGAGGGCACTCCTGTGAGCATCATTATGTCAGCAGTAACTTAGTGAATGCTTACATGTCAAAGGTACATTTGTGTGTCGGACAATGTGCCACAAAGATGTGCATTCATCTAATGTGTGCAACTATTTGCAGAAGGTATAAACCTATGTCAATATGCAATGGATGTGGAAATGCTACATACACCAAACACGACATGATGTGCTATTAAATAATGTGTTATATGTAACACTGAGTATAGATTAATGTTACATTGCTGTTTGATGCAGTCAGAAAAGGAGGACTGCACATAGACAGGATATACCTGTATATAATCCCACATGACATCAGTATTGCCAACCCATGCCACACAACACCACATCCTGCTACTGGGACATCATGACAACTGCTATCTAAAACACATGCAGAATGGCATATCTGTCTTTTGCACATACCTGATATGGCAAAACACAATTATAAGGTATATCACACTGCTAGTGATGGAGTATGGACAACATATGTTGTTTGTCAGTCTCCCCAGTAAAACACATGATTACAGTCTACCTCTTGCAGCACTACCTGCAGGTTAACTGCCACAGTGTATGGACAGTTGAATGTGGGAGGAAAGTGTTATCTGGTAATGTGTGGCATGCATGCATTGAAACAAAAGAAAATGTTACATGATAACGCATAAGCATGACAGGTACATGGTATGCATGCACAAGAGTGCAAATACAGTTCAGTCAATGAAATGGCAATCACCATGTTGACAGCATAACACAGTTAGAACACACAAACAATACTTATGGATTGAAGGGACAAGGTTGATGGAGTTCAGACTCCTGAATGACCTTGTGACAGTCCTCATCTGGACCAGTGATCAAGGATCCTCAATCCTCACCACTGTCACCTGTGGGGAATGTTCACTGTCAGAAAAATAGACACACTCAGTATTTTCAGATGTAGCCCTCTGCGCCAAGTATAATTTCACTTAAGAGCACACAGAGAAGGCACACTCCAGTCCTAGGGCTGGGCTTCCTCTCCAGGTCCCAAATAAGACTCCTTCACTGACCACTATAGAGCTGCGTCCATAGCCAGGTGTTCCAAGCCAAGTCCTCCACCACCCTTTCTGTGAAATCAGTGCTCTCAGTGTCCCCATTCAAAGTAGCTCTCACACACACTCTCTTTGAAATTTGATTTTCACACACCCACATCCACCTGGGAAAGGCTGGCCCAATTTCCCCACTCTGCCACTCCACCCAGACTATAAAGTAGATTTTCTGCCTCCAGAACACCCAAAGCTAGCTACTTTCAGGCTCTTACCAGAGTATCCAATTATACTTAGTAAAATTACTACTTATACAAATGGTAGTGCTTAACTAAGCAGCAGTGCCACTAAATAAATCCAAGTACTTTCAAAGGTGAAATATTTTTTAAAAGACCAGCCACAATGAAAGGTTTAGATATATTTAATAATAAATAATAAAAAAATGAAAATACTGAATATATATTTACAATATACACCAGAGTTTCAATCACAGGAATATAAAAAAACAACACAAATGAAAAGACTCAGACAGATACAGAAAAATAACATTTAGCTAATCTCACTATATTTTTTAACTGACTGAAGAATGACTGTTTCCTAGTTACTTACTAAAGCAAGGCACGATGAAAGTGGATGAGTGTCTTGTCATCCAAAAACAGAGTGCACACCTCACATCTCTTACAATTTCAGTATTGGCTACAGAATGACATCACATCCCGTCACCTAACTCTGTGGTTCCCACACTACCCTCTAACTAGAAACTGAGCCAGGATCTGGCACTGATTTGTCACAATATACACATAAAACATTAGCTAAGGTTTATTGCATCATATGGAAACTGTAAAACAATTCCAGCACTTCCACCCTTCCTGCAGAAACTAGCAAGCCATTCTCTGGCACCCCATGGTAGCAATTAGGTCACCGCTAAGGACAATAGAGCAGGATCCCAGCCCATGCTTTTCACAGACATTGCATCTCTGGTTACATTCAGACCTGTGAGATATTTTTATGGCCTTTAGGCCATTTCATTTCAAGCTATTTTTCTTAAGGTTAGCTGACCCGAGTTTAACTCCTTCCCTTTCAGTATCCTCTGTTAAAAATACATACATTTCATCATTTACAACAATGCAGTCTGACATACATGGATATTTTTTTCTGTCCAGCAGGACCGACTGTTGATTCATTTTTAACACAAGCAACTTTACAAATACATTTTTAACACAAGTATCTGTATATATCAGTTTGATATTCCAATGATATATAATTCTTTACAAAACTCCAGTAGCTATGCTGGGATATGTTACACATGCACTGCCGTACTCCCCCTGGCATAGCTGATACCACCTCACATCATCACTTCTCTCCGCCCTTTGAAGAGTCAAGCTATTTTTTCAGGTGACCCTAGAGGAACATTGCTTGAGAGAAGTGAGCCATTCTGGGAACACTTGAGAGAAATGAGCCTTTCTGGGAATCCATTAACCTATACCCTGTCTTGAGAACCCATCTGCATTGTCATTGCTGACCCTAATACCGTGCTGCACTGTCATGTCATATGCCTCAACCCTAGGCTCCACCTTAATAACTTGGCATTTTGCTGGCTGGCTCAATGTAGTCATGTTAAGGGATTGCAGTTTGTAACCACAGTGAATTTCCTTCCATACAGATAGAGAAGAAGTTTTTGCAGTGCTCATAATATGGCTAGACATTCTTTTTCTACAGCTGCATAACATTCCTCCCTGCGTTGGAGTCTATGGCTGAGATATACAACAGGGTACTCTTCTCCCTCTGCAGAAACCTGGCTGAGTACAGCTCCCACCCCATGGTTGAAGCATCCACCTGCACAACAAATTCCTTGCTGTAATCTGGTCTGGCTAACACAGGGGGTCCTGCCAAAGCCCCTTTAAGCATTTGGAATGCCTGCTCACAGGCTGGGGTCCACACAACCTTATCTGGCCCATATTTTCTCATCAGGTCTGTGAGGAAGCAGCTATTGCACTATAATTAGGAATAAGCTTTCTATAGTACTCTGCTGTCCTCAAGAATGCCCTCACCTGCTTTTTGTCTAAGGGGCAGGCTGTGCTTGAATAGCTTCCACTTTGGCAGGTTCTGGCCTGATCTTACCACCCCCACTCTATGTCCCAGGTAGAAGACCTCTTCCATACTCACCTGACACTTACTGGGCTTAATGGTCAACCCTGGCCTTTGCAGTCTGCCCAGGACCTCCCTGAGATGCTGAAGATGCTCTTGCCAGGAATGGCTGTAGATGGCAATATCATCCAGGTAATTAAGGGCATAATCTCCTGCTAGGATACTATCTACCAGCCTCTGGAAGGTTTCTGGGCATTTTTCATCCCAAAGGGCATCGTCATGAACTTGTATAATCCAAATGGAGTCACAAACGCTGACCTCGCTCTAGCGGTGGCAGTCAAGGCAACCTGCCAATAGCCCTTGGTCATATCAATAGTGGTCAAACACTAGCCCCACTCACCTGCTCTACAGCTACACCTGTCATAAGCATGGGGTAAGCCTCTGACTCTGGGTGATGGTTTAGTTTCCTGTAGTCCACACAGAACCTGCTGCTGCCATCCTTCTGTGATACCAGCACCAATGGGGAGGCACAGGAACTGCTGAACTCCTGGATTACTCCTAGTTCCAACATTTCCTGAATTCCATCCCTCAGAGTCTATCTGTCTCATTTAAGCACCCTGTAAGGGGCCTGCTTGATAGGTCTTTGGGGTCCTGTATCCACATAGTGCTGCACCAGGTAGGTGCATCCAGGTTTCCCAGTGAACATTTCCCCACACTCCTGTAACACTTCTCGTATTTCTCGAACCTGGGTAGGGGATAGTGCTGGGGCATTGATACCCCTTCTACTGAAATGTCAGTCCGAGCATCACTGAGGAGATCAGTCATCAGGTCCCCCTCAAACTCCTCCTGCCGCTCACTGCAAAATACTCAGCACAAGGGTCTCCCTATAATGGTAAGGCTTCATCATGTTAACATGGCAGAGTTTGTGCCCCTGCCTCCTGTCTAGCAGTTTTACCAGGTACTTAACATCCCTGACCTTACTTATCACTCTGAAGGGTCCTTCACAAGCTGCCTGCAGCTTATTGTGCCTGACAGGAATGAGCACTATAACCTGCTGTCCCACAGCATGCTCCTGAGCTCGAGCATTCCTGTCATACAAGACCTTTTTTCTGCTCCTGGGCTCCTGACAGGTTTTCTTGTCTAAGAACATGAGTTCCCTAAGCCTCGTCCTGAGGTTTAGAACATATGCCACAATAGACTCCTTGTGGGAGTCACACTCACCCTTCTACTCATTATGAATCAAATCCAAGGACTCCTTCACCCTATGGCCATACAGCAACTCAAAGGGTGAAAAAATCTGTGGACTCTTGGGGTACCTCTCTGCAAGCAAATGGCAACTGGTCTGCAAATACCCTTGGCATGATCTTCAGTGTAGAGTTTAAACTCTTCACAAGACCATTAGTCTAGGGGTGGTAGGTGATAGTCTTTAGGTGCTTCACCCCACAGTGCTCTCACAGACAAGCCAGCAGGTCTGACATGAAATTGGCACCTCTTTCAGTCAGTATTTCTCTCAGGAATCCTACCCTGCTGAAAATATCTAACAAAGCATTTGTCACCTTCTCTGCCTTGATGGAGGACAGAGCTACTGCCTCAGGGTATCTAGTAAGATAATCTACTACCAATAGGACATATGTCTTCCCTATGGAACATGGGATATTCAGAGGCTCCATAATATCCATAGCTACCCTCTGAAATAGTTCCTCAATCACAGGCAAAGACATCAAAGGAGCTCTGACCTTGTCTCCTGCCTTGCCTACTTTTTGGCACTGCTCACACAGGTTCTGCAGTACTCTGTTACATCTTGCAATCCCAGGCAATAAACGTTCTGCATAATACATCTCTTGGCATGATTTATGCCCATATGACTTGCAAAAGGAATGTCATGGACTATGGCTAGAAGTGGCAGATGGTAGGCTGTATTACCTCAATCTCTAGCCCTGCCTCAGGGGTGCACTGTCTATACAGTAATCTTTTTGTTCCAGTGTACAGACTCCCCTTTTCCTTGAGAATCAGTTGCCTCCTTAGCTACCTCCCTCAAGCCTCATGATGTAGGGTCCGAGAATAGAGCCTGTCTCAACTCTACCTTTGTGACCCTTCCCAACTCCCCTTGCACAGGAAGTCTGGTACCTTCTGACAGAGGTGTCTCACTGTCAGCCTGGGTACTACCACTCACCTCTGCCCTTGCAGTCACCCTGTCCAAGGGAACATCAGTACCAATCAACAGCTGTGGCTCATCTTCAAGCTTACTACTACAGGGTAGCTCCCTCCCTGAAATAGTCACATCACCAGCCCTGGCTTCAGGTATGGGGTCTGTCTGGATCTCCCCCAGGCTATCAGACCCACATGCCTGTCTCCAAGCCTGACTGCATGTAACTGCATGCACACAATGTACTGTATTATCAAAATCATTCAGTATTAAGACATCTGCAAGGATATCCTCAAGCACACCTACTTGCTTGCTTCCTTTTCCACCCTCCTAGTCAGGGTGAACCCTGGCCAAAGGTATTTGGAATGGGGTCCATCCTAAAGCTCTGACTGGAGTGGACTGCCCTAGCTAGTAATGCTCCTTTTTAACCACTGCAGGATTCACAATGGTTATGTCAGAGGCTGTGTCTCTCTTGGCAGTGGCCTGTTTTCTATGAACTAAAATAGGATACAAAGTCCAGTGATAGTCTGGTACAAATTCAACTCCAAGCTATCAGGTGATAGTGACAAAAACAGTGAATTTCAAAGTCAAAGAACAACAAACAGAATAAAATCACCAGAACCACGATATCAGCACTGTCCACAAAACCACAATTGACCATTGAGAATTACTGACTGTAGTCCAACCAGCGCAAAGTTTAACTGCTGGCCCATCTGCTTTGGTCCCACCAGTCACACAGCCTTCAACTCGCAGTAATGCTTCTTCATTTCAGCATGGTGCTGTCACTCCATCTACCTCCTTTGTGGAGCAACCAGAGCAACATGTGTCTGTACATAGTCAGGGTAGCGTGGACCATTGCATGAGACACCAGCAAAAAACAAGACCTAAAGAATGCGCTCTGGAGGCATATCCAGAACAATGAAGGGCACTCTTTTTTTTATTATTGACATCATTGACAATGACCAGAGAGGGGGTGCGGGTTTAAAGGTTAGATTGGAAATCAAAGAAGCAGAATGGCAATTGAGAATTATTGCCATGGGACCTAAAGGGTTAAATGACCATATATCTATGAGCAGGTTCTTAAAAATGAAAGCACTTAGTTGTTAGAACTAATTTGTGGGTTAGCAACACAGTTTTAATATTCATTTAATTATGTTTTCTATACTCATACATTTTAAATTATGGTGTTATAGTGACAGTTATTTTAAATGAGTCTTTGTAGTGAGATACCTGATGGACTATGTTTCTGTAGTAGGATTCAACTTTATTTGCTTTATGCATTAAGCATGTTTGGGTTTATATTTTCACCTAAAATATTTATGGTTAGTATATTGTTAACCATTTAACTAACTGTACAGGAGGGTTTAGAGTTCGCTGTAGGATATATTAATCCCATTGTTGTGAAGTATTTGTAAGTCTAATGAATTTCTGCATGTTCTGGGAGGAAAGCACTAAGTTTTTGCAATTAAACTATTTTTGTTTTTCTTAAGTAGGATTTGGTGGTTCATTCTCCTACAACACAGTCCATATTCACAGTACATTTTGTTGGTTCACTCTGAAACTATGAACTAGGCTCTTGGGTTCAGTGTTGTGTGATGTTCATTCATTTCTCAGTTCAGTACACATGGCAAGTTGTCCTATATTACCACATCTATGTACTTTTTCACAGTGTATATTGACATGTACAATATATCACAATCCACCTTAAAGGCAGACATCTGCAACAGCTATGTATAACTGTAATGACAGATCTGAAACAATATAATTATAAAGAGATAATATGATATGCAAGTAACAGCATCAAAACTACAAAAAAGGACATGCTTAATGTTTTTCCAATTTACATCTCATTATGGTGCTTTTGCTGTGACAATGTAGTGGTGTAATGGTCATCAGATCTAGACCATAATGTTTAAAAAAAAAAAAAATATATATATATATATATATATATATATATATATATATATATATGTTGTGTCTTTTGGCTTTTCCCGGTTAGGGGTCGCCACAGCGGAACTCTGGTCCGCTAATGTTTGGTAGTTGATTTTTTTTTTTACGTGCCGAGTTACCAGCCCTGACGCACAACCTTCAATGAAGGTACGCCCATTTACGCATGTCTCCACGCAGAAGACGCTCTAGCTGAGAATCGAACCAGACAGCATCTTACTGTATATATATATATATATATATATATATATATATATATATATATATATATATATATATATTAACCAGTAGATATACCTACATATGTAGGAGTACATACATTTGTCATTTTATCTGGACATATTCATACATCATTAGCAAAAATGTGAATTTGTGTATGTGTGCATATCACATAACAAGTAAAAGAAGATTATAATTACTACTATGTGCATTGCATAGGCTGCTATACATATTTAACATCATGTTGTACATAATATATCCAAAATGCATTGTGTAATGTCAACCAGTGGCATCCAAAACATAAATGACTAACACAGTGAAAAAAAAGAAGCAATACCTTTCATTACATATGTCCTGCAAGTCAGGCATGCCTGTGTAATAATATTCAGTCTGAACAATGACAAACATAATACAGGTCATCATGTTGCTTAAAATTATATCCCTCAGCTATATAGCATGGTATAGTTTGCAAGAAAACATTTGTCTGTATTTGAAACAAATAAATAATCATTAAAGGAATTACTGTGCAATTGTGTTATTTAAACCTACACATGTAGATTATGTAGGACAGCAGTCAATTAAAGAAGTAATGGATTAGAACAGACTGTTGTGTAGTTTAAACTGTAGAGATAATATATATATATATATATATATATATATATATATATATATATATATATATATATATATGTGTGTGTGTATATATATATATATATATATATATATATATATATATATATATATATATATATATATATATATATATATATATATATATATATATATATATATATATATATATATATATATATATATATATATATATATATATATATATATATATATATATATATATATATATATATACACACACACATATATATATATATATATATATATATATATATATATTACCCAGCATTCACACATACAGCATTATCAACAGAAGTATACTGTATGATGCTTCTAGAATCTTTTGTGGATAATGCAGATAAGAGTAGTCAACTGTGGCCTAAATGCTATCAGCATCAATGCACCTCTACCATGCTAGATGTGTAAAAATCTTTAGTGTATAAGTTACCAAACAAATATAGACTGTCCATATGTGATGTGTAATATGACATGAATAACCAACAATAAGGTTTAACAACTAGACTACACTGGGATTTGAACCCACATATAAGCAAACAAAATTTATACTACGCTTTTGCTTAACCAGTTGAGCAAAGCTCCAAACTATGAATGCCACCATAAGTCTCCATTCCCTGGTCTATAGCTAACATGAGACCATCCATTATCTTGGCTCATAAATGTCCAGGACCCATGACTTCCTCTTTACAGGATTTGTAATGAAGCGCCCACTCATTCCCATCCTCTTCTCCCCAGCCCTTCCAACATTCAAGCTCCTATTCAGACTTGTTGAGTCACCTGAGCCAAAGGCAAGGTTTAATCCCTCAATGCCACAAAGCCATTCATAAGTTGTCCAGTATTATTTCTTGGGAAATGTTCCAAACTCTGGTCATTTTAAACAAATCACACACAAATCACAAATGTCATTTCAGTTTAACATTTATGAGCAGCATTTCGGGTATTCAGTAATTTGTACACTTACAGTGCATTTTTATTAGTTTCAGTATATTTTATTGATTTTAACATGTTATCATTATTTTTATGTAGAATATCTGGTATTTTAGTTATTTTTTTATTGTCTCATGGGTGCATGCATACTTTTATATGTCTACTCTTTAAATGTTTAATGAGAAGGTTAATATATGCAATGGAGTAACTTCTTATTGGATGAACTAATATAAAAAAACAGTGTTCAGGTTAATGATTTTAGTTTCTGATGAAGTCCACGGGTATGGTGGGTGAAAGCACTTAATCTAATAAAGTTCTACTTTCAAGTTGCTTATGTATTACAATTGATGGGTCTTTATTGTCCTATGGATCACAGTGCCGAGTGAAGTTTTTCATTCATTTTTTGGTGTTGGACATTTAAGTATGAAATTATGTTAATTAAACAAAATCTATTCAGAACTTGTGCTAGTATAAAGTTAGCTGTTTGGCTCATATATGTCCCCCTCCATGAGAGTATCTGTGCGGTACATGATATGCATTTCTATACCTACATATTTATGCAGCACACACCTTTTCCTTTCAATTTTCCCATCATACTGATCCTTCAGAAAAAGATGATTTAATTTTTTTATGTTTATATGCTGGAGAGACAGATATGTGCCCCAGAGACTGCCCCTTCTATGGAATAGGCTTTTCATTCATGTGACGTTGAGTTTGTCTATTACCCATTTTAAGCACAACCTAGACAAATGAATGGGGAATAGAACATTTACACTGGGCCTGGCAGCTATGTCCCTTATGGACAAGGTAACTTATACATGCCTGGCCCTCAGTGTCCTATTTGGATACAGGTCATCATTATTCTTTCGGGAAAGCTTGGCTAGGCTTAGAAAAGCCCCCTTGGGTCATTAGCCTAGTAACAATCTATGAATCTATGGATATAACAGATGGCTAAGTCTTAATCTCTTTGGGAAGACCCTAATACTAATAAATATTTTCTTTATGTCTGCACTGTTGAATTTCTGTTGTTTGACTTTACCAAAATCTACTGTAAAGATACTTGAAAAATTTTAAAGTCTTGTTTCAGAATGCTCACAGGAATTTCTAGATAATGCTTTATTTATGCTTATTCTACCAAAATGTGGCAGGGGGACAGAATAAATAATGAGTTTACCATTTACAGTCCATGGCTACCGTTAAATGTTAATTTTATAGCAATTCATTCAAAACTGTCTTCAAGTCATGTGATAATAGAAGGGATGAGCCCCAAGTTAAAGCATTCCTTAGTATGATTTATGGAATTCATTTGTTCTAATCTACAAATTAGATGCATTCAGTAGTGTAGTACATAGTTAATGACCAATGTGTTCTCTGCTGTAATACCCATTTGGAATATTCCTTACTATTCCCTGGTAAACTTCATGCAAAAGTTTGCATGCAGTAGGCTCTGTTTTGATTGAAATTAATTCAATACTCAACTTTGAAATATTTTTAGCATTTTTATGAAGTACGTTAGATTTTTTCTTCTTGCAATTGCATATCTTTAAAGTAAGAACATCTATTTTTGAAGAATAAGTTACTGACAGCTGCAGAGCCTAGCATAACAGATGCCATTTAAATCTATTAACTCATGTAGAAATCAAGAAATGGGATGGAAACAGACACATGAGGGCAAATGCTGGTATCTGGCTACACTGCACTACTGTACTTATAATGCAAAGAGCACTGAGGCAGTTATGCATCCACTCTGGTTTTAGAGTTGTGTTTAGAAGTACAGTGGCCAGTTCATGTTGATTGTTTTTGTTATTCTTACTTTACTTTCCCTGCAAGATATTCTTCGTACAGAGCATAAGTCTTGGGTTCTGTAATAGTAAGCCTTCTTCAAACCATGGAAAAGTCACAGAGCCTCATTTAGATTTCAGAAATGTACTTTTAAGACTTGTAAAAGAAATGTTGCACTGTACACAAACAGACTGACTCTCCTAAGGCACACACACACACACACACACACACACACACACACGTACAACACATGCATGCATGCATGCGCATGCACACTCTGTTGAAATAATTATAATTTAGCTTACTGAACTTTTCTTGTATGAATGATCTTACATCAGATACTCATATTAATTGACTACTATTATTCTGGTCTCTTTCCCTGCTTTTTTTCATTGTAAATCGCTTGCTTGCCTGTGCTAAAGTAAAATAAATAAATAAATAAATTATCAACACTCCTGGGTACTGTACTCAGCAGCCTGTCTGTTCCCCAATGTTGTGAGAATATACCTTTTCCCTACTGTAGTGCGATCCTGGAGTTAGTATATATAGTTGGGGGGGTGTGAGGGCAGGCCCCCCCACAATGGGGGTGTGGCGGGCATAGGTCCCCACCTATTCTGGTTTTATATCGTCCACTTTACAATTCAGTATGTTGAAATTTAGCATTGTAAGATTTCAGTATTGTGGGTTTCAGTGAAGTGATTTTTCAATATTTTGAAATTTCAGTCTTATGGTCTCAGTCAAATGGGATTCAGTCAAATGAAATTTCTATTATCTGATAGGGATCCATATATATATATATATATATACATATATATATATATATATATATATATATATATATATATATATGCATACATTTTTTGGGGGGGCAAGAGGTAAACCTCATGGAAAAAAATATTTTCTTTACTCATAACAGACAACTGTTGAGGTCTTTAGTTGCAAGAGATCATATTTTGAACAGTCATAAGGAAACCTAGTATCCTTCAACATTTAGCCTAATCACACATACAATTTACACTGAATTATTAATAAGTACTTCATATTTTCAAGCTTGATTAGGCATACGCTGAAATAGGCCAGGGAGGTTAGCTTCAATATGTAAGTAATGCTGTCATAGTGTTGCAGTGTAATTGTACGGCTGCTGTGAAATCTTCAGTTAAAGTTATATTGATTAACACTGTTAATGTTCATCTGCTTTATTATCCATTGATTTCAGTGCATCTTATAAATTCTGCACCTTTTTTGGCAAATCTAAAAGTAAAGTAGGACATACTTTGAAAAAACATGCTGTGTTTTCTGTCATGTAAGTAAACTCTCCATACATTCTATGATATACTTCTGTGTAATCTATACTTACAATGCTTTCAAAAATTTTACTATTTGTGTAAATCCTTCACTTGTTAAGTCCTACTTGTTATATTACAGAAACATATATCAAAGAAAGATGTGGAATAAGGCAGCTTTATTTCTACTGCTGGCTTGGTTCCTTAATTTCTGAAATGAGCATAGCGAACATTAATTTTGTTTCATCTTAGTTATACCAGCAATTGCCTTTGATGAGTTTCTCTAACAGGTACTATTACAGCAGGTAGAAGATATGATAACAAACAGTACAAGTATATTAAATGATATGCCGGGCTTGTTAAAGTAGCGGTCCATGAAACAATGTCATATCACACTCTGACTAAGGTTACAGTCATCTTGACTTTAATTCGACCTGCCTGCCTGTGTCATCACAATGCTAATAAAACAGGACTGACAGACACATGGAAGGTTTAGCAACAATCATAATGCAATTTGATTTGTATGAGGTAAAATATATGCCAGTTGAATCTGTTATAAATTATTTTATTTGTGTCTTCATTAATACTGAATAAGTATTTCATTTTTATGCAAAATACATTATTTGAAATTAAACATCAATGTGTCATAATGTTATGGAATTTATATTGGGCAGGAACTTTGCCTATAGTGTTCTGGGTATCTTGACCTTAGAAACACAGTCAGTTTGTTAACAAAGTCTCTCAGGTTACCTGCACAGAGAGATTATTTTATTTGGTCTGTGAGATATTACGTAGGGGTAACTTTATGACTATTGCTGCTACACAGAGTACAGATAATCTTGTACAAGTTACATTAGGATGATCTGGTGTTAAGTCTTCAATGGCTGCAGTGACGCAAATAACTTCAGGATGTTGACAGGTGCAGTCTATGACATGTGCAGTCCTATTAAAATGTGCCAGTTGCTTCTTAAAGATAAATACATTCAGGGTAATAACTAACTAAAGTCAAATGACCTAATTGATTCTAGGTTAATGCTTCAACTGCTGTCTAGCATGCCATCTTTTTTTTCAAACACTGAATGTAAACCTTCATTTAAAATGTAAATATACTTTATAGAATGATTATGTAGTGCAGATAAAAAGTCATTTTTATAATATTGCACAGAAATATAACAGTTACTTCAGGAAGCAACATCTGAAGAGAAACTCTCTGGTAAAGCATACCCTACCAGAAACTGTTGCACCAGTCACTTGCTATACATAATTTGACCAGGGAAAACATTTTTAAAGTAACAGTTTGAATAAATTTCATTAAGCAAATAAAGTATTGTCAATTAACTTCTTCCATGTTAATTTGAAAAAAGATACAACAATTTTCATAGGGCTGCTTGTGGCTCGTACATATGTAATGTATATATTTTATTTTTTATACATTTGTTAACCAGGCAAACCCACTAGATACAAGTGTCTCTTTTAGGAGTGACCTGAGAGCACTGTGCATAAATGAATTGTTCAGAGTCGCACAACTGGAAAATGCAGATAGGAGGAACAGACATTTCAACCATCCCCTGTTTGGGGGGAACATTGCTATTTTCAGGCTTGAATTAGGATGTTCCTGTTTTTGGAGTTATGTCTCTGTTTTCAGGCTTTTACCCCTTCACACAATTGTCTGAATCTGCCTCATTACATCTGATTTTTTGAATTTGTCTAGTATACAGAAAACCACACTACATAGTGTACAAAAATAATTTAAAGAAACAGGATGCACATCTTGAAAGTCCATTTCTCTGACACAAAATAAATGAGCTTATGTAGTAGAATTTTGCAAAATAGTTCATTAACGTCTACAGATTTTACAACGTGCTTGTATTTTTCCATCATTTTTATTGCACTGTTTTCTAAACATGTTTTTTTTCTGAATATTATCCTGCTTTTCTACTGGAAGCCTGAAGTTTTGTGTTATTTCATATTCAAATTTTATGTTACTCAGATATCCAGAATTTTAGCTGGTTGTTTTTACTTTTCATAGGTTCATAGTTTCATGGGTAGGTACTAGGCTATTGCCCCTAGGCCCTATATACGCCTAGCCAAAACGGTACCCTGGCTTTCGCCACCCAAGAAAATTATTTTCCTGTGCCTCTGTCGAGCAGAGCCACAGAAGTGATCCACGGGGTGAATTTCCTATTTCCCATTCAATCATCAAGATTTTTCTTGAGAAGTGCTAATGAGGAGCTCTGTTTGATATAGATAGGTAGTTTGTTCCAGAGTATGGGAAGTCTCTGGGACAGGATTTTATCCCTCCAGCATGTTCTGTTTATTGTGATGACAAAGTTTAGGTCCCTAGAGCGTGTATCTCAGAGGGATTAGGATTTCTTTAAGTGGAGCATGTCCAACAGCTCTGGGTTTAACATAGCTTTGTATGTTAGGCAGAGATCACCTCTGAGTAGGCGATATGCGACAGAGTAAAGCTGGAGTTTTCAAGTGCCATTCTTTCTATTTTCAATGTCTTCGGGTTGAGATACATGGGAAGGAATTAAACTCAGTATCCTTTGGTTACAGCAAGCAATTCATTAAACACAAAGTAACAGCAAGCAGAAGGAAGAGTAACTGTGAAACTTTCATAGTTCCTTATTCCTTCTGCTTAATGTTACTTTGGTTTTAATGAGTTGAATTGAGGATCCCTTTCATGTTGATCAATGAACAGATGACCCTTTAAGAGAACTTCTCCATTATACTTACTTGTTGTAGTTCTGAAGATTACATGTACAGTCCTTGCCATTTAAATAATTTGTCCTAGTGAGAGTTTAAGTGGGTGCTTGTATGTGTTTGTGTGAGCGTATGTGTGTGTGTGTGTGGGGGGGGGGCATGTGTGTGTGTGTGTGTGTGTGTGTGTGTGTGTGTGTGTGTGTGTGTGTGTGTGTGTGTGTGTGTGAGCAACAGAGAAAGAAAAAGAGAGAGAGACAGAGTGACAGAGACAGAGAGACATAGAGAGAAATATATATATATATATATATATATATATATATATATATATATATATATATATATATATATATATATATATATATATATATATATATACACACACACACACACACACATTTGCACACACACATGAACGTAAGCAGTGTTAAACAGATTGGGATGGCAATATCATTATGGTTCATTATGTACTGCCCCCCCCAAAGGCATGTCACCAAGAGTGTCCACACAGGATACTCCCTGACATTATAGTCCTGGTTCCCCCAAGCCATCCATTTGCACATGTGGTAACACACATTTGTTGCAAAGGAATTCTGCTTCACATAATGTACCATACACTGGGTATCCCCTTTGTGCAATACATATGTTGCTCCCATTGTGCACCTCTTCCTGCCTAAGAAATCAATGTTCTAATGAGCTACTATGGTGGCATCATTGCTTCCTTTGTGTATCCTATCATCATAGTGGCTCTGTAGCTCAGGGGTTAGAGCACTGGTCTAGTAAACCAGGGGTCATGAGTTCAAATCTCATCAGAGCTTGTGTTTCCCTTCTTCTAGTATGAACCGATGAACCTATTTACTCCGGGTATCACTTCTGTGTCACTGTTAGACAGGGGCACAGTATACTAACCTCGAAAAAGGGCATAGCAAAATTAATTTAAAATGGGTGGCGAAAGACAAACACACTCTGGCTAGGCTTGTAAATGCCCTAGGGCAGATAGCCTAGTATGAACTTATGAACCTAACCTTCCCAAACCCTAGACACATATGTGATGAAAATTATGGAGAAGGGGTATTGACAAGCCAAGCCCTATGAGACCACAACTGCAACAGAGAAGTGTACATTGTCAGTTAGTCAGAAGAATAAAATGGCACTATAAAATGCACATTGCAGAAGGAATTCAGCATTGTGGCAGACAGGACAGTAGCCACTACTGGTCTTTCCTCTAGTACAGCAGTAACTATTAACATCACTCCATCTTGGGTGGCTCTACCCCTACTGCGTGGGGCAACAGTATAGCTTTCCCCACACCCCTTCTGAGAATGCATAGCATAATGGAGTATTATACCTGTCATGATGTTATCTAACGCAATTGACAGTAGTGCCACTGCTATTACTAGGCCCACAACAGTAAACCACAGTACTGTATCTGACATAAGGATGCCCACTATATACAAGACTTGTGGCAGTGTATGGCTTAGCTCACTGCCTGCCACAGACATTCAGGTGGCTTCATAGGTTCATAGGTGGTTACTACACTACTAACACAAGAGCCATTATAAGCCTAGCCAAGCTTATCCCAAACTTACCAAAATATTTCTGATTTGTCAATACCTAATACATTTATAATAATGGATTGTGCCCATCAAGTTTGCACAGGCTGCCCCTGTCCATTAGGGACATAGATGCCAAGCAGGGCTACATTTGCAATTCCCCATCCATTTGTTCAAGTAACATTTGAATAGTGTTAGGGATGAGCTTTGCTTCATATGAATGGGAAGTTTGTGCCAGAGAAGTGGTAATCTTTGAGACCCATACCTGTCCCTCCAACATGTCCTGTTTGTGTCACAAACAATGTTTAGGTAGCTGTAATGAGTATTTCTGATGCTACTTATTTTACAGATGTGCAATAGATCTATCAGTGTGGGATAAGAGGATGCTTTGTAGTCTAGGTATAGATTACACACTGATTTTGATTCATACTCAGTGACTCGGTGGACAACTGATTCACACTGTTGTCTGTAGTAAACCAGGTACAGGGACAGGGCTTTGAGATGGTCTACATATGACTTGTTGTTTACTTCATGTATTCTTTTTGTGAAGAACCTCTGTGGTCTCTCAAATGCCAAGTCAGGTATATACTGAGAGGCATGCTGTACTTAATGATTGGTCTGATGAGAGCTAAGTACACAGGAACAATGACATCCTTAGGCCTGGATGCCATGTCCTTACTTATAAGTTGAGCAATGTAGAATGATATTCTGACCACATTAGAGACATAGTGGTCAAAGGCCAAGTTACTGTCAACATACATTCTCAGATCTCTGACCATTCGGTCTACTTCTAGTGGGGTATTATCAATGTGGTCATTTCCAGGGGTGTCTGCCTTTCCAAAAGGTGCTATTATACATTTTTGTGCATTGAGTTTTAGTCAGTTGTTTGTCTTTGTCAGGCTCTCTTGAAGGGTATTTGTGTCTTTAGGTGATTCGATGATCACATCTAGTTTGCAGTCATCTGAAAACTGCAGTTTGCTAGAGGCTCTTGATGTTTGCCTTGAGTTCATAGGTTCATAGAAGGTTACTGGGCTAATGGCCCTAGAGCCTTTTCAAGCCTAGCCATGTAATATCCATGTTCCATAATTGACCATTGTTAGGTGGTTTGATTGTTTGCAGAGCAAATATATGATCAGCTCTAGCTGCCCCTGTCCATGAGAGACATAGGTGCCACCCCATGGGTGAATTTACAGTCTCCCATGCAGTTGTCCAAGTTGTGCTTAAATAGGGTCATTGAGGAGCTCTGATTAATGTAAATTGGGAGTTTATTCCAGAGTAGCGGCAGTCTCTGGGGTATGTATCTGTTTCTCCAGGATGTTTTGTTTAATTCATTGGCTAGGTTGAGATCTCTTCAGTGAGTAACCCTTGCTCCATTTGATTTGCGGATGTGCAGCATTTCCCTTAGGGAAGGATCAGAGATGGCTTTGTAGACCAGGCACAGGCTGCCTCTCTGCAGCTTGTAGGACACAGAGTACAGTTACAGGGCTTTCAGCTTTTCCATGTAGGTCATGTTTTTGGACTTCCAGAATTCTCTTGGTCAGGAACTTACTCTGGTCTCTCTAGCTGCTGCAAGTGTCTGGTGAGGTACATGCAAAATGGAGCATTGTACTCTGTTAGTGATCTGATGAGGGTGGAGTACAGAGGAGTTATAACATCCTTGGTTTTGGATGTGATGCCCTTACTTATGAGGTGTCCAACATAAAAGGCTTTCCTTACCACAGTGGACACATGGTGATCAAAATGTTTAAGACAGCTGTCTACTTGTGTTCCCAAGTCACACACCACTGGATTCAAGCTTAGGGGGTGCTGCCTATATTGTAATTTGCAGAGGTTATGCGGTGGTGGTGCTGCGGTAGCATTGTCGCCTCACAGTAAGATGCTGACCGGTTCGATTCTCAGCTAGAGCGTCTTCTGCATGGAGACATGCATGAATGGGCGTACCTTCATTGAAGGTTGTGCGTTAGGGCTGGCAACTCAGCACGTAAAAATCATCTGCCAATCATTAGCTGACCGGAGTTCCGCTGTGGCGACCCCTAACCGGGAAAAGCCGAAAGACACAACAACAACAACCTCTTTGTCAAGGTGGACAATGATGCAGTTTATTGCATTTAGTTTTAGACTATGGCTAATCAACAGTAAAAGTCAGTAGTATCAGTAGATGTACATAAACCTAACATACACACTTGTAAAATGCATGCCTACACCCCATTTCAAACCCAGTACCATCTGTCTCCAGCAACAATACTTTAACCCATCCACACACAGAGTCAGCTCTTTAGGAGGTGTATTTTATGCAATCAGTGTTAACTCTCACATGTTATGTTCATATTTACCTTTTGTACTCCTTGTTCCTTATATCACCAATATTATATTTTCAACATTTACTGTGTATGAAGCATCACTGCATGATAGACATTAATGTTCTATAAAGCCTTAGTGCACAGTCCCCATTTATTTTTATAAAGCATGTGTGCACCATTAACATTGCTCAGACTCACTAAGTAAGGCAAATAAAATGTTAATGAATAACAGAAGTGAGAATAGTAGTGAATAGTATTGGCTAGAGCTTTATTTGGGACCAGTTCTATGTGGCCAATGAAAGGAACTATCAATGGCTGAAGTCAATTACTATTTGCAGCCAAAGATTCAGTTATGTAGTAGATGTATGCAACAGCAGTGAAGTCTGCAATTTTCTATTCAGTGTGAAAAATATACCTGGTACTCAACCAACTCTGTAGCATCATCTGTTAATGCATTGATCCAGCCTTGTTTTGGTTCAGATAGTACTGGGTTTAAATGCAAGTGTATATAACAGTTTTGCATACTTTCAAGTATAAAGAAATATTATAAATTGGGATACTTATGAATCTGTGTCATCATTTTTGTGGGACATGGTAGTGGTTTCAAATACAGATTTATATAATAGTTGTAATTGCTTTTCCCATAGCACACATTGTTGAGTGATGCGCACCAGCAAGCACCATCGTGTACCATTGCTCACAGATGCTCTAAAGAAAAGAAATGGGCAAGACAGCAAAGTGGTGAAATGGGGAGCAAGCAAGGGGAAAAACAAAGTGAAAGGAGGGCAGGAATGTACAGGAAGGGTGTAGGACAGAACCATAACTATCCATTTCTACAACAGCAAAACCTGATAATATATGAAGAAGTTTAGCTGAATTTGGATTGTCACCTCCAGAGAGAGAGAGAGAGATGACCACAACACTATCATGTTGTATAGCAACTGGACTAAATCAAGGGTGTCATGAAGATACTGGTGGGAAATGGAGAGCTATGTATGGGATGGTATTTTTTTGGGACAGATGCCCTTTTTTACTTTTTGGCAGAGAGAGAGGAATGTTGGGGTAGGGACACAGGTATGTGTGAGTAAGGTAAAGTGGGTAGGTGAGGAAGGAATGTCAGAGAGACAGGACATACGAGAATAGATACAGGGATGGTGAAGGATACAAGAGGGAGGAGAACACCATGGCTGGGGAGAGGTGAGGACATCAACAGCCTTGGACATCGTTTGGAGAAGATGAGAAATGAATCCTTACCCAGTGGACTGTCATCACTGTTACCTCACTGTATTGATGGCTGCAGTGTCTGACATCTGAAGCTCATTGAACTATTCAGAACAATGATGGACAGCAGTGTCTCCACCGGGCATAGGTATACACCAACTGTGTGGTGCATAATCCTATGCTCAACCCTGGCAGTTTTTTGCAGGTGATAAAATCACCACCTCTGCCATTGCTCCCAGAGGGAACCAATGGCCTATTCTACAGGGCAGAACTACCCAAGGACCCATGTAGTGCAGGGGCAGCAGAGGGGGAACTACCAGGGTGTGTACAAGTCTGTGACATGCTGGGACATGGTTCCATAGCCGGTGGAGTGGGAACAGGTGGCTCCTGTTGGACAGGTGTAACCCACTTTATTGTGGAAAAAAATGGAAAAAAAGAACATGAGGGACATTAGCAACATCATAAGTGACATACAAAGCAGTGATACAATTATTTCACCCTATTATGTTACTTTTACTATAAACAGTACAAACTGTAAACATACTTTTTTATAATGTACCTGAATACCCAGTTGATAACAGAGGCACACTACAGTACAGATTTCAGCCAGCAATCCTTGATGTGTGCATATATTGCTCATATGCAGGCTCCAATTCTACTAAGTACATTTTCCAGCAGGCCATTTGTGCCACTGCTAGAGAGGTCTGCAGTTACAGTGCAATAATGATGAAAACATAGCAGTACTTGTTCATATGGTAATTGTGGTGTTTGAACCCACAACTGCTGATTACTCTCTACTACCATAGTGTTCTGTGTTCCCATAGAGTACTGCATTCATACTTCCCTTTTACAGTTGTGAGATGTATGCTTTATTTTATAGTACTGTATTCATAGGCCTCAAACTCTTACAACAATAAATGTGGACAAAGTCATATGTAATATGGGTCAAAGTCTGTAAAATAGGGATGGCTCTTACATACTTGCTCTTACAAACTTATGAAGGTGATACAGTAACAGGTTTTGCACCTGCATGACTTTTCTGATGGGTCTGGACTCTGAATCTCCCATGTCGGACATTATTTAGTGACGTCAATCCTCAACCCTTAAGTAATTATTTGACTGAAAACCTCAGTTATATCTGTAACTATACAAGGACTGGACAATCTGTGGAAATCTGTACAGCTGACAGGTATTACTGCATTACATACCATCTTAGCCCATACCTCACAAGATCTTAGAGCCAAAACAAGTGGACCAGGCAATAACTACTGGGGTGCATAAACCACAAAAAGCAACACATTTTACATATTGTTCTACAAATCTAGAAATGTGGAACAATTACAAGCTTTGCAGTCTCACAGATATTCAAAAGGTATGAAGTGTGAGACACAAATGGCATTCTCTGACTGCAGTTCTCAATGTTTGGCTAGGATTTGCCAGACAAACACAATTTATGAGAAGTAAACCAAAATTATGAGGCAACAATCTGAACATTCTGCAAAACCCTTCTCTTGAGAGGTATTACAAAGCAGTGTTTAACTTTTAATGCTGCAATAACAGTACTGTTGTGATGCATGCATATCACACGCTGCTTGTATCCATGCCACTCAACTTTCATTAAATCTAACATTCAGATCATGATCTGCCTCAGCTGTAAAAAAAAAAAAAAAAAACAGAACAGAACATAATACCATTATGAATACCAAGCCTGACTATATGCAGCTTTAAACTATTGCAAGTAATGTCTGAAAGTCATACTTACACATCTGTGGGATACTACCAGTCCAACATTCCTTGATCCAATGATCAAGGGTATCTCTCCTCCTCATCCTGAGGTCTCAATAGTGGTTCCTACACTATTCTCCAGAGCCGGGAATACCAGTAGCACTGGTCAGATCCCAAGCCAGACTTTTACATGCCTCTGTAATTGATAGTGAGCCATGGTAGTGCCTCTGCAGGAGTCCGGGTCCACCGTCATTCACTAGGAGTCCAACAAACACTCTGGACTCCTGGCTACTCCACCTTTGAGCCTTAAATCTCAAACCCTCTGCAGAAATACCGTCCATGTCTGTCACAGAGCAAGTTCAAATTAGAATGATTTTTTCCCATTGATTGCATGCATCACATTTATTCAGAGGGTGCACTTTCTGATTTGGCAATATTTGAAAAGCTGCATGTTGTTTACTGTTATGCAAACATGGTGCAAATGGTGCAACATATTTGCTCAATGGTAAGTGATGCAGAAGTTTGGTAACTAATGCAATTTCCATGTTATTTCAGATACAGGCAATTCTGTAACTGTGTTGGTCCAATGGGCATGCCAAGCCGCATAGCATATTCTTGACTGAACATAGTATACATTATACCCACAGCCATACTTTTGCTGTTAACTAGACAATGCATAAATTAATAAATAATTGCATAACTGGCACAATATTACTATGTCAGACTTAAGTCATATAAATATTATATAAAAATACCAAATACCCACAGGTGAACACTGTAGGCAGATAAAAATGATAAAGTTCTGGATTACCAGTATGAAAGCGATCAATTAAATTTTGGACTTTTGGTTTTACTGCATGCCATCTTTTTTATGTGTCAACAGTGTTCACCTGTGGGTATTTGGTGTTTTACAAATTTTTTAGTTGCCTACAGTTCTCCGCTGTTAATTATTTTATAAATATTATATAAGCTACACTAGGTCACCTGCTATAAGTGAGATGACAATCATATGAATTGTTACAATATTAAAACTGAATGACATACACTGTATTCGAACCCTCAGTCACATGGATGTTAGTCCTGCACTGACAGCTATTGCCTTAGGAAAGATGTGAAACCCTTTCTCTATATGTCAGTTTATTGCTAAATACTGCAATGTCACAACAGTAAATCAAAGACTGTACACCTTGTCCTCGAACCCATGACCATCTAAACGTCAACCTAAACTTAACACCTGCTGTGACAGAGTAAGTTATATAACATCCCCTAAGTTAATATTCATTGTTAAGTTTTTGCTGGTAACTACAGTGCAACGGTGCTTAGCAGGTTTGCAAGATGCACAATTACATTACTAAAAAGCATCCGGTTTCTATTTTTGGCTGTCTGGGTCCTGTTTGCTGTCTGGGTGATCCAGCTATGCATTTTGCACAATGCTGCTCTACATGCAAAACTCATTAGCATAGCCAAACCTGTTTTTGCTAAGCAGTGCGTTGTGCAAACAATGTACCCTCCCCCCATCACCCACTAAAGTAAGACAGAAGGTGAAAGAAAAAAAAAAGGGTGAGAAACAATTTGCTACAAAATAGGAGTTATACCTGCAGAGGTCTGGATTTCCAATCTCACTTTAATGCACCTTCAAAAAACAAGATGGGTGCTTTATCCTTGCTGGTCACACAAACAGCTTGGCAGCAAACAACTTTAAGTTATCTATCAGACAACAATCTTCTGAAATATATTTAACCAATATCAAGCCATCAGCTGTTATTTGTACATGTATTACGTAAAATAGATTTGAATGTACTGCACTTAGTGATCACACAACCTGTTAGAACTATTGCTTGAAATTATACCAATCTGTGTTGCTTGGCCATTAAGCAATTATCTGACCAGTATCCAGAGATATACAGTATGAAAGCCAGTCTACCCCATTTCTCTTACATTGTGTGTGTATATTAACTGGGAATAGTATGATATACAGTTGTCAGCAAATGAAGGTCAGGTTGGTTGGCACAAACAACCATACACTGCTCTTTTGGTGGTGAGAGCAAAGGTGAATTCCTGTTATGGTACATGCAAGGGTACACTGTTCTTACAAGAGGTTGGGCCAAGCTGAGGTCATGTTATGGCACAACTTCTCTATGTAAAGATATTCCATTAAAAACATATGATGCTAAACTGAGGCCATGCATTGATCACCAGTACCTTGGAGAGTTATGAATGTGGGAATCTTGCATGGCTGAAGACTACTACTTTCTAATGGACACATACAAGTGAAATAACTCTCCACTATCATATATTACTTGACTTTCTGTACACATACCCCAATTTTTACCTACTTGCTATACCATGTGATGAAATGCAAGTGCATGCCATAATAGTAGTATGCTTTACAGTACATGTTCAGGACTTACCTTGTAAATGTTGCGTTTGTGCATCACATTTTGTGACATCCCTAGGAAAAACAAGCATGGAGTCTGCATGGATACTTTATGTCTTGTTGAATAGCCTCACATGATTGGTTAATTAGTATACAATTCACCTGCTTATGCAGCAATTAGCATATCTGGAGTACAGACTAAGACAGATGCAATCCATTAATAATGTACTCCATTATAAAAAGGCAAATGTGTAGCTAGCCAAACTGATGTTGAGGAGAGTTAGCACATTGTCTAACTCACTAAGACTACTGCATTTCTTCTCAGTATATCTCTTCAGAGGAGTATTATACTCCAGCAGGTATGTTCTCATTTTGTTACCTACATAATGCATATGCTGGAATGTAGCTAAGAATAAATGTGAAGTAATGGCTTTCATACTTCAATTTGCATGCATTACTTAGAAGTGTAATGAATGCATAGCCTTGGTTGTCAAGCCATTTCACAGGTACACAGCAGTGAGAATACCTGAAAAGAGAATGCTGTGTTATAAATATGTACACGTGTTACATGGACAGGTCCTTTGATAGCACTTTTAGCATTTCAAAGATATTTTGTTAGCATGATGGGTCCTTAGCCTGTCATTGTTTGGGGGAGAATAATGATGAGTTGATGCTAGGGCACTCACTAGACTGCACTGTTATTTTGGGTGAGTGAGCATATTATACTTACTGCTATGGCACAAGCAAGGATATGTTTTGCTTGTTAGTCTCCCTGTTTTTTATCCTCTGTCTAGTTAAATTTAGAAATATGCAGACTTTTTCATGTTTATCCAGGGGGAATACTGACAGCCTTCCTTTACTGCTTTACCTGTAAACAGTTCATTTGTAGTTATGTGATCCTCAGATGTATTATCATTCTTTTGTCTAGCAGGACATAATATGTCTGCTCATCATAGGCCCCCATTTACAGATGTAGAGAATAATCTGATAACTGATGGCTTAAGGAGACATGCTGCTATGCTGCTGCCCAGAGGGCAGGCCAATATGGTTGAGCGTACAGCCCTCTGGGCTGAATTAGTGGCCAACATTAACACCATTGGGTGAGACAATAGTACATATTAGCAGGTGCATCACAGAGCAACAGGCATGGTAACTGCTGCACGTAGGCATGCAGCTGTAGTGGCATGTGATCATCAAGTCACAGGTGGAAGCCATGCTGCAGAACCTCCTTCCACTGCCACTGAGGAATTCCTGGTGAACATTGCCACCCAGAACAGCTACCAGCAATCCATGACACATTTTGTTCTGGATGGGGGCACAACTCCTGCATCCCAAGAGGATCTTCCAGGTATGTTTCATTAGATGATAATTAGAATACTGTGGCATACTTCACTAATTTCAATAATGCGTATGTCTGTATTAGTTATTTGTTGGGTGGGTGGATTTATGATTGTTATAGTTATAAGCTTAATTTGAAGTTGTCAGCCACATTCTTGTTGACATATGAGGTACTGCAGCTATAGAGGTGTAAATGTATTACCCCCTGTTTTACTGTTAAATGTAATGCTGCTGTGGTTAGCTCTTGCTTTACTTATTTCAGGACTGTCAGGAATACAGAGATGCAGGCCTCCTGCAGATGGTAAGTCGAATACATTTATTCAGTACTGTAGATGAATCTCAAGGTATCTCATAATGTCTCCTCTTAGGCTTGTTGAATGTATTGCTGCACTGCCTGTAATAGTGACAGCGGTGTACTTTTTTAGCATATATTGCAGCATAGTAGTGCAGGCATTAATTTATTCCTATGTTTCTCCCTTTTTATTACAGGTGAGCATTACAGTGGTAATGTGGGTACTCTGACACCTGATACCAGTGTTTCAACAAACACTGATGATGATGATGGTGGCCAAACTGAGGCACAGTTGGGGGTGCAGAGATTGAATCTGGCACAGAGATTGACATCCAGTGATCCCCTTTATTTTTCATGGACACAGACAGTAGTCCTATGCCTACCCAGTCCACTGAGGCCAGAGATATTGGACAAGTTGAGGACAAGGACACTGATCAGTAGAGTGTGTCTACTATGGCTTTAGTTCCTGTTGAATCTGTTCATAGCCAAAGTGTTGGCAAAATTTCATGCAGGAGGGTTGATAGGGGTACTTGGAAGAGGCCTGTTGTCCCTCCTCCACCTGGTGCAGATATCTTTTCCTGTGTCACTCAATGGATGTTTAGGGCTATCATGGAGGAACAGGCATATTCTGAAAGGCACTCCAGACAAATGTTCAGGGTTCTAGATGTGGCACAGTCTGACATCTGTCACTGCCTCCACCGTGTAGCTAATTCAATGGATCAGTTGGATGACACATTGGAACATGGAGTGTCTGTGATGGAATGAGGGGGTTTATATCACGGACAGTGCAGTGTCTGTGATTACACATCTGCTGGGACGGGCCATTGTCCATGTGGGCATAGGTCAGCCACACCATCTGCTGCTAGCCAACATGGTTGTGGCCGATCACATTCATGTAGTGACAGTACTTCCCCTGCACCATCAGGGAGTGTGGTGTCCATACCCTGATGTGGCAGGCTATGGAGCTGTGGTACTGGGCATTACCATGAAGGGAGCACATCCAGCAGACAACAGTGATATTTAGGTAGTAGCACTGCATCTGACCTTGGGCATGACAGTGCATCTTAGTCAGTTCTCATAGTCGGGGTGACAGCAATGAACTGACAACTCTAACATGCTCTGCTCATACCTGTCCAACATACTAAGCCATAGAGTTACCACTGAACTTAGCTGTGTTCATGCACACTGTCACATACCACTTTCACATGAAGGACTCATGCAATACACATACAACAGTTATGTGGTTCATCCTTCCTGCTTCCCAGTTCTTACTCACACACACTCAACAACCTTTGCTGTTAGCCTAGGCCTCCTGCCCTCACACACACACACACACACACACACACACACACACACACACACACACACACACACACATAACACCCTGTGCAAGTGATGGCAACTGTGCCATATCCATGATTTCTCTCTTTTTGATTCAGGGAAACTAAATCTTTGTGTATGATGCACAGGCTACATTATTGCTTAGCATATTAACATTTGTGTTGTTTAAATGTTAATTGCACCCGTGAATTATCTTTGTCTTGCCAAGTTGTACAGTGGATAATATCATCATTTTATTACTTTACGGTGTATTCTCTTGTAAGCATCAAGAAGTCAACAACTGTAATGTGTCACATTCATTTCTAACTGTTCTCTTTAATGATTATCCAGTACAAACATGCGCTGCACATCATAAGTCAGACCATCACATTCAGATCTCTGGAATGCATGATAGCACTGTAGCATAATCTCATCAGATCAGTACAGTATCATGCTTTCTGTTGCATGTAGCTCACCAGAAACATGCATCTGCAGGACATCCCACAGGGCTTTCTCGTCAAGCTAACATAGAGCCTGCAAACCATGCCATGATGTATGTGTACAGATTAAACACATGTCACTATAATCTGTCTTGAATCACATGATGTGATGTCTGCCTGACATCTAGACCACTGCCTGATCATGTCCTGGTGAGATGCATGCATATACAATACTCTGATATAGCCAATGACATCAGCATTGTCTGCTAAACATATGGGAATAACAGTGTCCCAACTGCTGGTGTAAAAGTCTGTCTGCAATATCAATTGACAGCTGATGCACACACACACACACACACACACACACACACACACACACACACACACACACACACACACACACACAAAAAGAACCCTTACCTATCTAGGCGCACAAAGTACAGCACACAGTACTTAATGAACATGCCATGAAACAAGTCTGACAAACATGAGTGCAGATGGATTTATAGTAGATGATATCAGCAGGCCCTGTGGGGACAATAAAATACCACCAAGACCACCGATCCAAGAAGTAAGTACATTTAATGAAGCAGCACCTCAGCTTGCACAGCCGTCCAAGAGTAAAAACACTACAAAACAATTTTTACTTAAATACAGCATATTGCACAAGAGAATTAATCAATTAAGAAAACAATTTAAATCACATACTTCCAATTACATTCTTTGTTGAGTCCCTAAGGCTGTAAAGTACCATACTATAAAATCAAGAGGGTTTCTTTTGTTAAAAGTTTATTTTTAAGGACACACATTCACCTATACCAACTTGCAGTTTTTCCAGGACACCCTATGGGAATCAGGGTCAGAATTGTGTTCTGTCACGAAATGGCTCCCAAGGGGACTCTCTAGTTTTTCATTTTTATGTCCCTAATATGTTCCTGTAACCAGACCCTAAAGCTCCTATAAGTTTCCCCTATATAAAACTTATTGCATCCACACCTCAACACATTAACTAACCCCTCTGTATTACAACTGTATTCATACCTAGCTGTAAATTTAATACCATTAATATAGGGAAAATAACTCACTACATAATGACAGATGGAACAACCATCACACGGAACAGTGCTCTTATTTGTGCTTTAATTCTGACCAACATTAACATCTGGTAAACAAAATTGGTTATGTACCAGAATATCAGCCACATTCCTAGATCTTTTATATGCAATACTCACAAAGTCAGATACTATAGAGTTAAAAATGTTATCCCTTAAAAGCATGGGCCACAAACTACATGCTTTTAAACTATTTCCTCAGTTATAACATTATATGTTGTCACTAAGAAAACTTTCTTCTGGTCCCCATTATTTCTAACTGTGTTTGTGGATTTGTTTCCACATGTACCAACATTATATTTCCACTAACACGGGCATAGTGAGAGTATTCCTGGGAGATAGAAGAATACCTCATTCCTATTGTTTTTTGTTTAGCTTCCCTAACCAACTGGACATCATAGCCTCTTTTAATGAACATATCTTCTGCTTCTGCTATCTCTCTGTCAAACCTCATATCAAGCCTGTATAACAAATGAATTTGTAAGAATTCATTATAAGGCAGTACCTTGACCAAATGTTTGGGGTGACAACTACTCCCATATAAAAATGCATTTCTATGTTCAAATTTCCTATGGAGACTAGTTGTTAATCTATCTAAGCTAATATCCAAAAATCCACTTGTGGGCCAAGCTGTATACTATCAAAGCTTAAGCCCATAGTATTAGATTGTAGGTCATCAACAAACCCAAGGGTTTCTGTCTGGCTTTTTGACATATAAGATTATCAATAAATATAAAATATAAAATAACTTTTGATCTAAAAAAAAACATGCCTATAAACAAAATCATCTTCAAGTTTAGCCATAACTAAATTGGTATACATGGGGGTGAAAGCCACCCCCATAGCAGTGCCCTGTAATTGCTGAAAAATGTCTCCATTAAAGATAAAAAAATTATTTTTTTAACAAAACATAACTAAATCTATCAAAAAATGAGACATGGGAGAATCCCCCAGAAAATGGAACAAGGCCTGAATCCCTATTTCATGCTTAATGTTAGTATAATAAGAAGCTGTACTCATAACATATTTCTTAAGCTGTTCATGTAGCAGTACACTTATGTTTTACAAAAAGTACCTATGTGCAGACACTATAGATCTACCACTAAGGTTACTTAGACCTTTGTGTGTCTTAGGTAAACAGTAAAAAACTGCCATTGAGCAGTTTTCCACTCCAAACTTCTTTTCCACATCTTTAGAGGTAAAATACCCCAACCTAAGACCTTTGTCTAACAAAAGTTGATACTCCTTAATTGCTTCAAAGTAATCAGAAACATCACATTTTCTATAAATTTCCACATTATTCAAATGTTTATAACACATCTCTAAATATTGTGCAAAATGCATGATTACTATCTGGTTGCCCTTATTAGATGGTTTAACCACCCATCTTCTGTCATTACCAAATTCCAACAGGGCTAGCCGTTGCTGCTTAGTGAAGTTAAAGCATATATTAGACTTATTCCCTATGCAAGACCAGTACATTTGTTCAACCTCAAAATTAAGTGTAGCAAAATATCCTTGCAAAGTGCTGTTTAGAAAAGGTGGAATAAAAGAGCTTTTAACAGAGATAGCATCAGTGTTCAGTTGGCAATAAGCATTAAAGTCATTCTCAAACAAATCTTCCTGAGATGACAAACATGAGTGAAAGGAATCATCATCACCACTTTCATAAGTCAATAGGCACAACCCCCCCCCCATTTAAAGTAATACATTAAGTGCAATTTTCTACTGAAAGAAAAGATTTCACTTTTAAGTACATGTATTCTTGGTAAAGTGGTTGGTATAAATTTAAGGCCAAGACATGATATAGACATAACCACATCAGAAATGTCATGTTTGGACAGATTTAGCACATGTAAATTGTCTCAAAATACATTAATACCAGCGTTTTTTCTTGTTATGCTGTCCCTTCTTATTATTGTTTTTGCTGGCCCCATTCATTGCGCCCCTGTTTTCTGTTGTTAAAGTCTGTTCTGGCATAACTGGAATTCGGAAAGCGGTTCTGCATATCTTTCAGATTTTGTGCTTTAGGCAGGGCTGGAAACTGTTCCACATTCCCCTTGCCTCCAGTAATCATATCTACCTCCTCGGAAGCAGCAAAAGAAACTGAGGAAGAAGCAGAAGCATTTTTACCCCAGCTGACATCAGTGCTACCATTATTACTTCTGCTTCTAGAAGAAAAAGATCTATTATTTTTTCTTTTCCAAAGAAACCCTTTATCAAGACTGTAATCCTTAATATCTCAATTAAATTAAATCTAATTAAAAAAGAAACCCTCTTGATTTTAAAGTATTGTACTTTGGAGCCTTGGGGACTCAACAAGGAATGTAATTGGATGTATGTGATTTAAATTGTATGCTTAATTGATTAATTGCCTTGTGCAATATATTACATTTAAGTAAAGAGGGTTTTGTAGTGTTACTCTTGGAAGGCTGTGCAAGCCGAGGCACTGTTTCATTAAATTTGCTTACTTCTTGGATTGGTGGTCTTGGTGGTATTTTATTATTTTATTGTTTGCTTTTTTGCTTTTTTAAAGTTGTATTTCCTGTGCGGACAATAGCTTTGGAGGCTGGTATGGAATAACTGTGTAGGGATGAGCAGCTATCAAAAAAATTGCCAGCCATGCCATTGGAGAGGTAACTGTTGGATGCCACTTATACTCTGCTGCCTAGAGTCACACACACCCATTTGACTGCAGTGAGATTAGAACTTCTGCCTAAGTGCACAGATTACAGAACATAGTACTTCATACACATGCTATGGAAGAAGTCTGCCTTACACAGGAATGTAGGTGTACTTATAGTAGATGACATCAGCAGGCCTTGTGGGAGACAACAGCTCGGGAGGCCATTATGGAATGACTGTGTAGGGATTAGCAGCTATAAAAAAAATGGCCAGCCATCAAAGAAGTAACTGCAGGAGAGAGCATCTATTCTATTGAGTAGAGACACACACAAACACAGCCAACTGAAGTGAAAACAGAACCCCTACCCATCTAAGTGCACACACTACAGAACACAGTACTTAATGCATACACCACAGAACAAGTCTGACTTGTACATGAGTGCAGGTGGACTTATAGTAGATGACATCAGTAGGCCATGTTTAGAACAACATCTTGGGAGGCCATGCATAGGCACATAGGGTCATAGCATCCTATGAGGTTAATAGCCTAATAGCATGAGGCCACTTAGAAACATAGCTGTATAACAACACAAGTACCCTTACTGAGAATATTTGGATATTTGAGTTTAGCAGAGCAAGGTTGTAAGCACAACCAACTGGCACAATCCGTGAGGGATCACAGAACATTATAAATTATACTTTGTCATGTGGTTGATATATGTGTGTAAAAAAAAACTGAGACCCCAGGGTTGTAATGGTTGTGGGTGTGTGACCAACACATGGACCAAAATCAGACAACATCATTTATATATTTCCATAGCACATTGGGCCATACCACTAAACCTTTTATAACATGGAATCTGGACAAAGCCATACATATTGGGTTGAAAAAGGACCAAACATAAGGACACATTTTACATACTGCTCTTACAAACTTATACAGTTGATAACATGTTTTGCATTAATGCAAATTGTCTGAAGGGTAGGAGTTTGAAATTCAAATGTTTGTCAGTTTTCTGGCTTCAGCAGTCAACTACTTTACAATTATTTGCCGGAAAACCAACTTTTTATGAGGAGCAGGGCAAAAATGTGATGCAAAAATCAGAACATTCCACAAATATCTAAACAGTTGAAAGGTGTGCATTGGGCAGCTGATTTGCGCTATGGTTAACTATGTGTATGTGCATGCAGGATACAGCTGTTTGTGTGTAGATAAGCAGTGCGCAAACATGAGCCACATTGCTAATGTGTGACAGTTACTCCACGCCGGGTTTTCGCAATGGCCAAAAGCATTTATTAAATGCATCCAGTTTCTATGTCTGCCTGTCTGCTTTCTAGGTGGTCTGGTTTCAGTGATGCTGCACTTCTCACAAACCACATAAGCACAGACAAACCTGCAGTTATTTGTTTGCACTATGTGGTGCATCGCGAAAACAGTGGAATAAAAAAAAAAACGAAAAGTAGGAAAACAAATGGAAAGGGAGACATAGATTAACTGAGCAAAATGCAAGGTATGACATACACACTACAAAATGATACTACACATCAGATATTTCTACATAGTTCAGGATGTGAACTCTCAAACCACTGCAGATTCAGAAAACAGGATGGATGCCTTAGCCCCTTTTGCCACACAAACAGCTTTGCAGAAAAGAACTGAAGTCATTGTTCACACAATCAAATGCATCAGAATGTACACTGCAATGAGATCTTCAGTTGTGACTTGTACTTTTAACCCTCTTTATTATATTTAGAAATAGTGCACTTACTGATCACACAACCTGTTAGGAATCTGTTTGCAGATATACAGCTTTGTCTTGCTTGTCTGCTATCTGAGCAATACTGTGAGACATTCAAGTGTTTAAACCATTCATTATCCTTGGCCTTACAATGTGTGCAGATATTAACTGAGAGTTACATGATATGCATTTACCAACACGTGAAGACCAGGTTGGATGGCACAAACAGCTATATACTGTTCTTCTGGGGGTGATCGTTGCTGAGTTAATGTTAAGGCACAAGCAAGGCTACACTGCTCTTGGGAGGGGGACTCATGTCACAAACAAGCATAGCCTGTTCTTTTGTGGGTAACAAAGCTGTTACTGCTATGGCACAAACAAGGATATGATGCTGTTGTCACTCTTAGTGTTCTGCTTCCTGCCTGTTGTTTGATCTTGAGAAGGGTTGTGAAGTCAGAAACTGCAATGTGTATCAGTACTGTCTAACTTCTCTCTTTACAGATTTTCCAGTACAAAGGTATTGTGCAAAAATAAGGCCATGTAGGGAGCATCAGTATACTTCAGGGATAGGGCTGTCTGAATTTTTAACACCCGAGGCTTAGTACTTACTAATGGACACTTATGAGTAAAATAAAGGTTTCTCTGTTGTCACATTATAGTACTTTTTGCATAAATCCATGGCACTGTTTACTTAATTACTATTCCAACCTACTAAATACAGGGATGTGCCATAATATCATTCAAAAGCTACACTCTAGGTTCAGGACTGGCCCTGCAAATGCAGAAAATGCAGTAGTGGACACATTTTGAGTTCAAAACTGACTCTGTCTGATGCAAGCAGTACACAGCCAGTACATGCGGAGGTACAGGTTGTGTGAGTTGTCTGGCATCAATATGACTAAGAGAAAGGTATTAGGCACCTAGGTGGCCAGTGAATATGTTATGCATTATCTTTTAGCAAAAGCAAGGGCATACTGAGCACACCTATGTCTGCCTGCAGGCACAGCAGCTGGTGGTTCCCCCTCTGAGCCCTCTTCTGACTGTGGCGACCTAGGTATTGGTGTGGGGATGCATGTCCCTTCCCCTAGCTGATCCTGCTGCAGCTGTTCCCGCAAGATCAGATTGTGTAACATAGCACATACTGTGAAGACTTGTGCAAGTGTCTCTGGATTATACTGCATGCCTCCAACAGATGCATCTAAGCATCGGAACCATGACTTCAACAGCCAAAACACACACTCAGTGATGTTTCTGGTGTGGGCGTGTGCCTCATTATGGTGTTCTTCAGTGGGTGTGTGTGCACTTCTGATGGGTATCATCATCTGTGGTTCCAGTGCATAACCAGCTTCCCCCAGTAAATGCCCCTGTGTTATGCCCCCCCTAGAAAACATATGATACAGCTATGATGTGTGCCAGATATGGGAGTCATGATAACTGCCAGGATTGCCTGCATATACATTCAAGATTATTCCCTGGGGATTGACATGACTTGGCAGTTGATAGAATGACATCCCTTGCAGTTAATGTAGATTGCTGCCCTACTCACCAGGTGGTGTCTTGATGTGTACATGAGTGAAATCTATGGCACCCAGTACTTCAGGGTAGTGCGCTACAGGGTAGAACTGTTGCATATTTCTAGCCTTCTCCTCAAAGTACGGGGAAAAACATATGTGCTCACTGGCAAAGTATGAGCATAGGATCCTGGATGCTGATGCCTGCAACACACCCATCATGTCCCTGGTTGGTCTTTGAAAAGTACCTGTAGCTAATATACTAAGGGCTACACATACCTTAGTTTCCACTGGTATGGGTTCTCATTGATTGGTTTTGGCTATGAGTTGAGGGCAGCAGAGCTTACAGAGTACTTGTAAGGTGTCCCTGTCCACCCTGTAGCACTCTACAATCTCTAGAACTTGTAGCATCTGATAAGTTACCCTGAGCCTGAACACTATTCTCCTTCATGGCCTAGACCTATTGTCAGCAGTACCAGCACCATTGACTTCAGCCTCTATCAAATGCAGATGTAGAATAGTTGCACAAGTCCCTAGCATTGTGTCAGTTGAAATGTCCTTGTCTCTACTCCAATGGTATTGAAATATTTAGGAAAAGAAGAATGGAGGTTACATCAATGCTTTATAGCATGTTGAATAGCTGCACTATGTTGGATTGGTTCATCAAATTGTAATTCACCTGCTTATACTATAATTAGCATCTATTACACACTCCTGCTACTTGCTCATCATTGCGCTAAGTGTACCTCTGTGCACTCTTGCGCACCCCCTGCACCCCCTTGCAGCTATGCATAAATAAAGTAAGCATGGCAAAACTGTAATTAGTTTCCTCCATTCCCATGATAGTGCACATTCAGTATAAAAAGGAAAGCTTGTCCATCCTGTATTCAAACCCAGGACCTTGTGCACTCTAGCCCCAAACATACACATGGTGCCACAGGACTATTTTACATGACAAGTGTAACCAAAGCTGACATTCATTCCTCCATTGTGTGCTAATGTGCTACAAGCACCATTGCACAAATGAGGACATTAAGAAATGTACAAAAATTATTTGAAACAGAGAAGACACATTTTACAACAAAATTCCAAAGATGACATATAACCTGGGATTTGCTGGGATTTGTGCATAGCTTGCATGCACCTTCACCTTCCACAGACCGACCTGTTCAACTTCGAAAGTGTAACCTGACACACATCCCTGATGTCATCACTTACTGTTGACATCCATTGAAAACAAAACACCATGGAATTGCCCACATGGAGTGAACAGCTCTAAAAGGGTTACTCATTTTGTGGATTCATCAATGCCAATGACTTTTTACCTAATCTGCATTTTCACCATGCTGACAGCCTGGAATCTAGATGGTTAGTAGCCATGGCAATGGAGAAACTGCAAGGGAGCACAATACTGTAAACACAAGGAAGGCTTTTACTTTGCCCATATATCTGCTACATACTAGATATGCCTACAGTAAAATATAATAGTCTATTTCAGGATGTTTAAACATTCTAGCAGCCTGCATTATGTATAATTGCATTTTCTTTTGGGGTGGTGGAGCAAAGGTGCATTTATGTCATGACCCTTACAAATATATTTTTTATTTTGTAACTGCGATATTCTAGCATCCACAATATGTAATTATGTCATAATGTGTGGGGTTACATGTACAAATTTTAAGAGCTTTTACTTGTTCTTGCTTCTGTGTAGACTCCTTTCTGTGGCTGTATTCAGAAAAGTTTTGAATACAAGGCCAACACAAACACAGAGTCTACACAGTTGCTTTAGAGGTTGTTGAATCACTCCACTGTGTCGATTTGCTTCATTAGCATAAAATTCAGCTACTTATGCCATAATTTGCATGCCATGAAAATTTCTGTATTTGCACATGAGTGCGCTGCCTCACAGAGTTTATTGAATTGGAAACTTGTCACGCGATGCACATATGGTAAAAAATATCATATAGACTTTCATGAATCCCCCCTCAGTCATTCAGTAGCAGAGTTCTTAGGGTCCTGATGGTAGCAGTTACATTATACAACTCATTCCCACTTTTTCTTCTTCTTTCAGCTTTTCCCGGTTAGGGGTCGCCACAGCGGATCACCTGTCCGCTCATGATTGGCAATGGAGTTTTACAGTGCCGAGTTGCCAGCCTGGTGCCCAACCTTCCACAGAAGGCATACACATGCACACATTCACACCTAGGGCCAATTTACAGTGTCTAATCCACCTACAGCATGTCTTTGGGATGTGGGAGGAAACTGGAGCATCCGGAGAAAACCCATGCAACCACAGGGAGGACATGCAGACTCCACACAGAAGGCACCCCAGCCAAGGATTGAACCAGAGAACAACTCATTCCCACTAATAATCCTAAAATTTTCTCTGATTCTAAAAAAATTAACTAGTCACTAGATATTTGGGATTCTAAATGTTTGGGGATTTTACTTGAAAACTTGCATCTTCTTTTTTGTAACCTAGTCTCTATAAACTATCATTTAATATCAAAGAGACCATTATGACTGAGTTTCTGAAAACTCGAACATCAAAAAAAAAAAAAAAAAAAAAAGAAAACACAAAAATCTACATTTTTATGTTTTTTGCAGGTGCCCCCCAGACCCCCTACAAATTATATATACCAACTCCAAGATCGCACTACAGTGAGGAAAAGGGTAAATTTCCTGTCCTCACTTTACCATGATCGCCATTCAAAAGCTTAGTGTTTTCAAAACCTCGATCATATGGTCTCAACCATATAGAGTTTGAGTTTCTGAAAACTTGATCTACTGATAGGGACTCACATATCTATCTATCTATATATATATATATATATATATATATATATATATATGTGTGTGTGTGTGTGTGTGTGTGTGTGTGTGTGTGTGTGTATACATCTGTCAGTGCATATGTGTGTGTGTGTGTGTGTGTGTGTGTGTGTGTGTGTGTGTGTGTGTGTGTGTGTGTGTGTGTGTGTGTGTGTGTGTGTGTGTGTGTGTGTGTGTGTGTGCCCATGCATGCGTGTGTGTGTCTGTGAGCATATGAGCATGTGGACGTGCGTGTTGTAAGTTTCAGATTTCAGAACCTCATAACTTCTTACGTTCTCTTCTAATGATTATATAAATATACATAAAATATTTTACTTCAACCCCTAAGCATTTCACACATTTTCTATTTTACTTATTGACATATATTTACATGTAGGATATGGCATGCAAGGTATGAAAGGTAATGACACCACTGAAAATTAATACTCAATGTACATTGTAATTAGAACTGCAGAATTCTGTTTTTCAAAAGTATTATTGAGTCATATCAATACAGAATTTTTCACCCTTATGATGCATTTTTCATATAACCATCTTATGGCTGACTACAAAGAAAAGGAAGAAGGACAGGACATGGAAAATATACATTCCGTTTCCATGATGACTTCATGAAATAGCTGCAAAAATCTTTTTTTTTTTAAGCATAAAATTATATAAGGGTTTAATAATGATCCTGACTCTTGACAGCCATTCTGTTATGAGGCATAACAAAGAACTGTATTCTGAGTCCATGCAAGTCCCATAAGCTTCCATTACTAAAGCTTGCAGTCTATATTCATTACTTCACCGTTCCATCTGACAGCCTCATTGCAGACCTCTTGTGCGTCAGGTGAATTGTCATGATGTAAAAACTTGAAGAAAGAACAGAAGATCCTATCTGTATGGTGAACGTTACACAGGAAATTGTTGTTTGTTGTCAGGGTGGGGCATATAAGCAGAGGCTAATTTACTTCCCTAACATGCAACAGCTGATGATAGAAACATCTGCTTCTCATCGAGTGTAACTAATATTATTAGTAACTGTAAGAAACACTGCCAGTCTGAATTGCACAGCACTTCCAGAAGAAGGAAAGCCCCAAATGTGTGAGGAAGAAATGAAGGGCGTCATTATCAGTGACATACAAACTGTCCTGTAATAATGTCTCAACATTCTCATTTCAGGAACAATTCAATATAGCTGATTGCATGTCAAAAGGAACACATAAGCAAGTGACGGAACCTGGTATTCTCAAGGGAGATGTACAATTAAACTTCAGAGAGTCAGACTACAGACCCTAACAGCTGATCAAACTGATTGTTTTTAAACTTATGGTTTATAGGCTATTTGTTTCTCTTCCAAAGAAAAGTAGAGTTGCATGAATTACACTTATCCATAACAGTAGATGTCTGAATTCTTCACTGTTACAATAGTTTATAGGTTGCATCCTGCCTAGGGTACAGCAACTGCTCAGCTTCCAAGAACCTTTATCCCCTCCCACACTGTAACTCTGCCTGCTTATAGGCAGTGTTAAGGTACCTTCCACTAGAGTCTTAGCTTCTACAATGACATACTGGAAAGGGGTGGACTCTAGAAGCATTCTAAGGGGAGCAACTTGGTCCTCTGTCCATATTTTACAAAGGACTACAAAATGGATTCCTTTTCCAGATCCAGAGCAGGTTTTTCTAGGACCATTCTCTAGGGGTCTTGCACCTTTATCTTTCTTCCTCTCACATTGGATAAGCTATGGTAGTCTATCATGCAGCAGTGACAATGATGAACATAGTACAATTGTATAAGTTGTACTTACCCATAACTGTAGATGTTTGAATTCTTCACTGCTGCAGTAACCACGCCCACTCACCATTGCCATTCTTGTATATAGTTTTTAGAGGAATACACATATTTTGTTATTATATCTTGGTTTATTTAAGCATGAGTTCCCTATTTTTTGGTTATGGGTAAGAAAGTCCTGAAGATTTTTATTCAATCTGGCTGTTTATATATCCTACAAGCAGTCAGAGTGACAGTGTAGGAGGAAATGAAAGCTTTTGGAAGCTGGCCAGTTGCTGCATCCTCAGAAGATTCTGAAGATTTATGAATATGTATATATTTTAAGCAAAAGACTGTGTAATTACATTTAAAACTCTACCAAAATAAATTAATAAACGTTCATGAGTACCTTTGCTTATGTTATATCTTCAATTAGTGTAATTGGAGCCTGGTAGAATAAGAGAGGAGACAGAATAGGAAAACTCAGAGACAAATGTGGAAATAAGAAAAAAAAAACAGGTATGGAGGGTATTTCAAAAGGATGTTTCTAGTAAACTTTTACCAATGCTGGTCCTTATTTCAAATGAAGGTATCTAAAGAAGAGAGGAATTGCACCCTTTACCCATGCCATGCTTTTTTCTACTATTTAATGTTCTTAGTCTAAAAATGAAGAGACTCAAAAAAAGAACCACTTTATTCTTAGAAAATAATGCACATGATAAACAAATCTCCTTACCCAGTGTAATATCTGGCTTTTGGTATATAGTTAGGGCAGTTTAAGGTAACGGGCTGTAAATGCATTGCATTTTGTTGGGCTGAGTCTGGTTTTGATTTCCCACATTGCCACAAGTATAGTTGCATATACTGATGAATTCACTTCAACAGACCAGTGATATATCTTGCTTCTACTAAGTAACAATATTGATAAATTAACAAAGACTGAGATAAATTAATAAATAAAGCCCAACTCACCTCTCTGTACATAATTCATTCATTACTTTTTATTTTTTTATATTCATTTACTCATTAATTCATTCTGTTCTAATGCAAGTACCTGCATGCTAGTAGCTTGCAACATAGTTGCTCACTGCCACTTGCTCTAACTGGTAAGTCCCCTGTCTCTAGCCTGATCCTAGTTAGTAACTTAGCTGTTTTGCCACACAACTGTAATGAACTGCAAAGCCCCACCAGAGCCCTTACTCTAACCCTAAATCTCCCATGAATTCCTTACCCTAACCATAGCATTCCTCTCCCTAACCCCAAAGTCCCTGATCATTCCTCTCAACCTAAAACTCCCATTACCTCTCTTAACATAAAGTTTCTAATCACTCCTTAGCCAAAAAGACTCCTTAAATGCAAAACTCTGTTATCACTCCCTAAATGTAAATTCCACAATCATTCCTTAACTTTTAACTCCCTCTTGCTTCTTAACCCTAAAGCTATCCCATCCCTAAACATAAATTTCACTCACAATCATTGTCTGAAACCCTCATCTATGTTCCCACCCCACTCCGATATCCTTGTCAAGGTTGCTAAACTTAGCTTGCTTGAATTCTGTTATGTTCAGGCAAGGTCCAGCAGCTGCATTCATTGTGCACAGCTGCCACAACTTACCCAACACATAGTTGAGTTTCAGCATGAGAAGCCAGCAATGTAGTCTACAGGACACCAGAGTCTCTGTCTGCCAGACAGTGGTTTGTCACCACCTGGGACTTGGATTATTGTATTAAAACCCATTCATTTATTCACTCATTCATTCATTCATTCATTCATTCATTCATTCATTCATTCATCTAGTCATGAATGTCTTTTAGGTAGAATAAAAAGATTTAAAATGCCTAAATGATATTTCTAAACATTGTATTCACAATGAACAAAAAAACACAAACAGGTCAGAAAAGGTCAGTACAGATGCAACAGAAACCTCTAAAGGCTAAGGACCAAGGGAATGCCTGCTAAGACTGCAGCTACAATCAAAAGTGTCTCCTTTACAAGGCAGGAATAACCAAAATCCAATGTTTCCCTAGTTTTTTAGCCCTATACTAAATATACAAAGGATCCTCAAAAATGCAGCATTTACTCCCTCAGTTTCTCCCCGACACCCTTTCAGTTAAAGATAGTTCAAATTACCTGCAATGGAAAGTTCATTTAGCACTACACAAACAACGTAACCCATCATATTTATTAACATTAGCCACAGGCAAAATATACTCACGTTCTAAACAATGTATAAAGGTATGGATGCCCAACTACATAAATGAACTAATTCATTAAAAAAACAAAACAAAAAAAAAAACAGATGGCTGATCTTTAGACTAACAGTGTTATTTGTCAGTGCTCAAAATGCAGAAAGGTTCTTCAGATGTCTACAAGTTTTTGCATACTAGATATCAGCTGATCCAATTAGTCATCTAATAAGTAAAAAGTGACAGGTTATTTATGAAAAGGTTAAGCTGATTCTCTCATGCATCCTACCACTGTATTCTATTTTACAAATACCTTAACACGCTGCCATAAGAGAATACTAGAAGTCCCTCAAATATTCTTTTCATGAAGAATACCTGAAGTAGAATTTTTGACAGATGCTGATTATAAAGCTTTTTTTATTCTATTTGTTTTGCCTCAGCGACTTCACAGAGTATGAAGAATCTGTCAAAGTAAGCAAGGGAATACTTCAAACAGTATGACCCAAGACTATACCCAATGATTATATAATAAGGCCTGGTTAATATGAGACTTGGCATACAGATGCAAAAGAGGCACCTCATTTCATACTGCGCAGTGCTGCTATTTCTTGGTTCCATCATCCAGAATTCAGACCTAACTTCCAAGTAATAACTGTGTATCTATGAGGATGTGATAACAAACACATATATATATATATATATATATATATATATATATATATATATATATATATATATATATATAAGTTCTGTGGCTAACATTTAAGAGTGGCTGATTACCTTGTGTTGTCATGAGCTGTGTGGTAAAGTGTCGCTCTGCTGTATTAATTTATTATGTTGATAATTTCACCACAGCCACAAGCAGACCACCCATCTACTACTTATCCAAGACCTCATTACTTGGTCTAACAAACTTGATAATGATGTAATTTCAGTGATTGTTAAATGGACTTAACAGGCCATGAGTTAAAATGTGAGAGTACTGAAAAATATCAGTTTAAAAAAGCTCTTGTACTGCTTGATTATCCATAACATTTGTGTAGTTTCATTTTTATCCTGGGAAAGAAAATGGTAGATGGGTCACAGTATTAACTTATTTTATGTCTTCACAGCTTCTAACATTTTCATGTTTATATAGGATTACATTACTAGGCTCTTATATGATGTGCAGGTATAGCACTTTCATTTGTGCAACACATACTATGTTATTGCTATCCAAAGCATCGACCAGGAGAAGGCTACAACAAGCCTGCAGACCACTGCAAAATCTGGGACAAGATTGCTAATCACCAAACAGCCTGTCACCTACTTCTCTGGAACCCCTTGACATTAATGCTACTCCTTTGCTTCTGGTAAGAGAAGGAGCAAAGAGACATTGTGCTAACTAAAGGTAGTTGTGGTGAGGCCGCATTAGTAGTAGCCAGGCAGGCAGGTAGTAGCCAATAGGTGAATCACTACCATTCATAATTCTAGTTAAACCTACTTCTATCTTTTTACTAAGTATTTCTAGATTACCCACCATCTAAACTAAGTTTAGCGTATCACCCTCTAAATGCTTCTTCTACAGTAGTCTCTCTACAAAGCCATAGTACTTCAACCAGACGTATTCCTCCACTTTTTGGCAGCAAGGTTTAACAGTCTACTCTAACACCATCTGTGCACAATGTGATTACATTAAGTGCTTTAAGGCAGTTTACAACTGTCTTTTATTTATTGCTTCACTGCATCGACCAATCAATAGCGCAAACCATGAGGGATGTATATATTTAAGAAACATGGAGACAAACCTCACATCAGCCAACCGATATAAGCATCATATATCCACAACACCACATTAATCACAGCACACCACTAATCCCTTAACATTATGCTGAGGCTTTAAAGAAAGATTTGTCAATGTCTCCTAAAACACACTCTAAAAGATTCCAGCCTTCAGCACACAAGATGGCACCTACTCATTCTCCATGTCAACATACTGCAACTTCCCACAGACCACTAAAGAGTAACCAGGAAAGCAGGTGTGTACAGTACACTAAGTCTGCTTCCACATAAAGAATTGTTTCAGTCATATTGTAGTTGATTCTATAGTTAGGCATACAGATGCCACACTCACCAGACTGAACAAGAACAGGGTGACTTTAAGTTTCTTGTCCTGTGTTAGGATCCATGATGTCACAAGGGTCCTAAGATCTGAGATGAAAGTTTTAAATATCTCTAATCATTGTAGAAGTAAAGAAGAAAATAGCATGCACTGTGACAGGTTCGAACAGTGTTTATGGTAACTGCGGAGAAATAGCCAAGTAATGGGACACTGGAATGGCTGGAGGGGGTGCTGCAGGTGGGTGGGCCTGCTGTGGGAGTGGGGGCCTGATCCTTTACCCTGGCTAGGGCCCCATTTCATCATGATCCAGCTCTGCTCCAACTAAGCATTTCATTTCAGCCCTACATATTGTCCACGTTCTTCCTCGACAGTGATGCAAATACAATATAGCTTAATTCGTGTTTTGCTAGACCTTATCTTCCATATTATGTCTGTTAATCATGAAACACACCCACAAAACATGGTATTACCTATAAGAAGGTACATTGTTCTTCCTGAGTCCTTCTCTACCAAAAATCAAATTAACTTTGCAGAATATATTACAGAGTCCTGTTAAATACCACTGGTCTTTGGCAGAAATTGAATGATGGCTCATCAACATTTTCTTTGACTCTGAACTTTTATTTAAATATTTCTGCCATGTTCACACTTTATAGTCATTTAATCTTTATCAATTGAGTTAAATATGTTGCTGAAGCCAAACTCTGCAATGCACACTGGCCATAATCTTTGAAACAGGTGACCCAAAGAGCAATACTTGTCAGCATTTTCAATCAAGCTATTTCCAACTTTGTTTAAGCTATATAATTAAATCTCTTGTATTCAAAGATGGCTGCCATTCTGTAAATACTGTTAGTCTCCAGCTCTTCATATAACCAGAGGAAAATCTAACCCTGAAGCTATATCACGATTTATTTAACAATAATTTCTGACAAGAACAACCGTAACTCTATTAAAGTATCCTTCAAGAGGTGAATAAACCGAGATAATCAAAGAATTCAAAAGGATTATAACAGATTAATTGAATCTGAAGAGAGTCTCAAACAAAGGAACCATGAGCTCAGAACAGTTGGCCTATCTGCAGTCAAGTTGTATCAAGTTCCAGTACTGATCTATAATGTCGAAAGAAGACAAAAACATGGATACAACAACCACAAAAACTTTTCAGAACTTCTATCACCAGAAAAAGATTTAAATTCGAAAAGGCAGAACATTACAAAACAACAGGAACATCTAAAACCAGGGAATAAAAATAAACCAGACCAACTGGCAAATATGGAAGATATCAAAACTTGTTTATTACCTATTCAAGAAGCTTTGAAAGAGCTATCTAATCAAGTCCAGTCCTTTGGAATTTCCTGTAGTCAAATTCTTGAAAGAATTGATAAAACTGAAGCAAGAATCACTGAGAATGAAGACAAATTAACATTGCTAGCTAAAAACGCTGATGCACATGATCTGGACATTCACTCTATTCAAGCAAAAATTATTGATCTGGAGGCGAGATCAAGGAGAAATAATATAATCATCAGAGGAATGCCGGAAACTATACAGTATAATGATCTAATTCCATCTATCACACAAATACTTACAACATTATTCAATGACTCTGATGCTGCAAAACAAATAACATTAGAGAGAGCCCACAGAGCCCTGAGGGAATCTCAAGCTTTGAGTATACCAAGACCTGTCTATGTTAAAATTCTTAACTTTCAAGATGTCAACAAAATATTATTAACTGTAAAGAAGAATGGAGGCTTCATTATGTGGAAAAACAACAGAATTTCTTTGGCTCAGGACTTGCCTCTACAAATTAGACAAGCCAGACAATCATTATCTCCCTACTGCAAGTTTCTTATTGAAAAACAAATCAAATTTCAAATGAAGTACCCTAATGCATTAATATTCACAGCTGATGGCTCTAGATATTCTGTCACATCAAAAAAAGAAGCTAAAAGTGCCTTTTTGGCGGTTTTTAAGAGTTTGCCTGCTTCAGAAAGCTAGTCTGGCCCTCCGATGCGACTGGCATGTCATCCGAGGCCGGATTCATCTCCTGCTATAGCTCGAGGTCTTGATTTCCCTTTGTTTGAGGTTTTAGTGTACTAGGCCATTGTTTAATCAGATAAGAACTTTGTTTTTCAGCTGCTTGATGTCCGCGAGGTTTTCTGACGATTTACAGCCTTCATGAAGTTAATTTTCCCATGAAGTGACAGGAAATGCTTCTGCTGCCTCTGAGGGTGCGTCTTTCAATGTGGTGCTTCCAGAAGTCCGTCTGATTAAGGGATCCCCCATCGCGAAGTCATCGGCCGGTTTGGAGGGGCGGAAATCAGAAGCAGACTGTCTAGGACCGAAAAATATTAAATAAACTGTAATTTCAGTTTATTTTAATGGTATAAGTACATATATCTACAGTAATTAAATCCAAACCCAGAAAAATACCTAACCTATGTAAGTATAGAGTTTTATAATTGAAAACATGAAGCATACAAGACGGTAAACAGATTTTGTTTTAATGCTTGAGAATTATTATTGGGAAGGTTTCAAGTAATTATTACATAATATATATACTAAGTTGATAATCATGTTTTACTTATAATGATTTAACTTTCCAAATATATAATCCAGGTTAGTAAGACCCTCAATAGGAATTACTTACACATACATTACTAAACATGGATGTTAATTATAAATAATATGATAACTTTATGGTTAAGTACACTGAGATACCTGATAACTATTGATGTTACATTTTCTCCTTATCTAGGTTCCAGTATATAATGTAAGGAACTATATAACCTTTTTTTTAAAAGAAGGGAAAGGAAAAAGGAAGGAAAGGGAAAAAAAGGAAAAAAAAAAGAATTTAACACAAGCCTATAGCTATTTTGGTATTAGTAGTATTATAATACTGTTTAATTAACATAAAACCTGGAATAAGAGTTATTAATTTAGGATTCTAATTGTATGTAGATACTAGTTTATCTAGAGTAGCATGAAGCAGTGTTGTTGATTCCTGGCTTACCTATGTAATAATTAAGACCATTTGGAATATTTATAACATATGGTAGTGGGTATATATGGTACTAGGTATATGTTATATAACCTTATAACTAAGAAAGCTTTGACTTCCAAAAGTTGAAAGCTAAACCCTTATGTTACTTATTGATACAAATTACTTTAGTTTAAATCTGGAAAATACATAAGCAATGAAGGAACTAAGACTAGTAGAAACGTGGTTATTTAATCTCACTGCATATATGTTTTTATCCCTATATAGGTATGCTGTACTAAAAATTTATATCAGCTTTTCTTCAATTAATAGAAGACATTTTAGACCGAATACAGGTTGATTACTGTATCTATAATTGTTGATAGTGTCACTAATGTATTTTGTTTTAGGTTGAGTGTAGGTTCACATATAAGTAAGGTCAGACTAGTGAACATAACGGTTTCACTAATCTGTGAATATTTTTATAGAGATATACTAAAGTATTACTATTGAAGTAAACATTGAAGGTTCAATGGAGAGGACTGATATTACTCATATATGTTGTTATTATGTTTTTTCTGTGATTTATTCAAGTAAATAGATAGAACAAGAGATGTATATGAATAGTAGTGTTTAATAGGGAATGTATAGGTTAGGCTTTGTAAACTTAGTTGTAGTTTATATAGGTTTTTTGTATGTTACATATTTAATATACCTTAACCTAAACAATACATATTTGTCAATGTTATTAATCCTTATAGTGTTTTATTACGTAAAAGACCTATATATGTCCTGGTCCAGGGGTATAGTGAGTAGGCACTGGTATGGGATGGGATTTCAAGAATGCTTCCATACTATACATATGTTTAAAACTCATCTGAATTTACCATATTTTTTTCCGATTTATAGAACACTTACGTAAAATAAAGTTTTTGAAATGTGGTAAATAGATTCATGGAATACTAAAGGGCTCCAGAACTTGAAAAAGAGGAAATTATTTCTTCATTTATTTCTGCAAGCTAAGACATGTTTTATATTACTTCAAGAAACTCATTTGACCAATGATCTATGGGCAGATATTAAGAAGAAAAAATGGATTGGAGAAATTATAGCCTCGGAAGGCAAAACTAATAGAGCGGGGGTTGTGATAATTATAAAAAATCAATATCAAGAAAGAATTCTAGATTCTAAAATAGATAAAGAAGGAAGGTGGTGCTATGTGATTCTCTCCTCTACTCTTTATGATAAACCCATCATACTTCTTAACATATATGCACCATGTAATAATCAACAATCTTTCATAGCACCACTTTATCCTGTTTTAAATCAATATAACAACCACTATATAGTCATAGGAGGAGACTGGAATGCTTTTCAGAACCTATAGTCAAGCAGTACTAGCATTATGCGGATTCAAATATGACTTTAAACTATATGATCCTTTTAAATACGTAAACAATCACCTTAAAACAAATAATTTTACATTCTATTCAACTTGTCATAAAATGTGGTCTAGAATAGACTTTTTTTTTATTTCCGAAACACTGATTAATCTAGATCCCTTAGTATCTATCCAAGCTCGTTCTCTAGCTGATCATTCTAAAATTACATTAAGATTTATTAAAGACTTAGAAACAGTCTACCACACAGGGGTTATAATTGGTCCCTAAATCCAAACTTGCTACATAAAGAAGACATAATCCAGGAAATTCAAGATATTCTCAATCTTCTACTAGTTAAATTAGCTAAGAATTATCACACACCTGATATTGAATGGACGGCAACTAAAACTCAAGTAAGAGGGATTTTTCTTCAAAAAGCCTCGTATTACAAAAAAATCCAACTTAGAGATGTACAAATGTTAGAGGCCAAAATTAAAACACTAGATCAGGATTTAATCCAGAACTACAACAGACAAACAGAAACGGAATTATTAAAATGTCAAAAAGACCTTTTTTGATTCAAAATAATAGGTTGACGTTTCATGAAAATAAAATGCTAGCAAAATATGCTAATCATATTCAAACGCCATCAAGAGCATTAGCAAGAATTATTAACCAAGTTAAAACACCCTCTCAAATTCCAGAAATACATTTCAAGAATAAAATATTTACAAAATCTGAAGATATTATAAATACCTTTGAATTGATTTATTCTCAAATGTATGGTGATCAAAATGAATCACTTATAAATAGGATTAATAATGATTTTTTGCAAAAAATTAGTTTCCTGAAAATAAATGATAACTCTCAGGAATGTTTAATTAAACCAATTTCCACTGAAGAAATAATACAATTAAAAAGTTGAAATCCCATAAAGCGCCAGGCCCTGATGGTCTTACTGCAGAGATTTATAAAACTTTTTGTAATACTTTTGGTAAAATACTCTCATATACATTTAATTATATAATTAATAATAAAATGAATGACCCTCACTTTAATACATCAAAAACAATTCTTATTCCCAAAGAAAATTTGGATCTTCAAAATCCAGACAATTATAGGCCTATTTCACTTTTAAATATAGATATGAAAATCCTGACTTCTATTCTAGCTGATAGATTGAAAAAGATAATGAAGTTAATATCTAATGAACAAGCCGGATTTTTAACTGCTAGGCAAACCAGTGACAATACATTAACACTTCACACATTAATTTCTTATGCCAATCAAAGGAACTTAAATATGTACGCACTTATAATTGATGCGCAAAAGGCCTTTGATAGAGTAAACATAGAATTTATGTTTGATATTTTTAGCATATTTTAACATACCTCAAGATTTTATCCTAACGTTGCAAATATTATATAATAATCCTTATGCAACTTTATACATTAATAATAACTTTTCCAAAAGAATACAAATTAAAAATGGAACCCGCCAAGGTTGTCCTTTATCCCCATTACTATTTAATTTATATCTAGAACCTTTATCTTTACATATTAAACAAAATATATACCATAATGCCCCAGTACTTTATGGTACCAAGATCTCTATGGCTGCATTTGCTGATGATCTCAATGTATATTGTACAACACCAGATTCAGATACCAAGAAAATATTAAAAGCTGTGGATGACTTTGCAATAATATATAATTACAAAATAAACCTTAAAAAAACAAATATATATATCCATTAAAAACTCCGAAACCCTTTTCACTGTTACCATTGGTAGGGCAAGTAAAATCTGAAGAAAAAATTTAATATTTAGGTATTACATTTTCCACAGATAATAAAGACTTTTATACCAATAATGTTAAACTGATTTGGGATCACATACTATCTGACTTAAAGAGATGGAATAATTTGAAGTTACCACCATTAGCAAAGATCTCAATTATTAAAATGAACGCATTACCCAGAATATTATATATTTTTAGATCTACTCAAGTTCTAATCCCTAAAAAGTTCTTTAAACAAATTCACAAGGAATCGGCTAAATTTATATGGGAACCAAGGAAAACTAGAATATCATATGACAAATTGATGACTCCAAAAAATAGAGGGGGAATAGACTTACCCAATTTTGAAACATACTATTTAATAATAAATTCAAATAGAATTTTAAGAATTGCTAAATATGATATCTCTAGTAATAAATGGTTACCAAATTGGTTAATCCTGAATTACAAACATGCTGTAAGTCTGAATATTAATCCTAAATCATTACCTTTCTTAAGAAAAGACACAATTAGAACATACGCAATAATGGTGCATATTAAAATATATATAACATTATTACAAAATCTTTTTCAATCATTAAATCTTATCCAACATATGATGACCTTCCAACCTTTTCATAGGAACCCCAAGCTGCAAATGAATAATCAATTAATAGATCTAAAAAATTTTCCACTTATGATTCATTTAACTCTACTTGATATATACCCATATCTTAATTATTCAACTCATGAATTAAGACAGGACATTTATTTTCCCAAATCATACTTAGTCATATTGAGACAGATAAAGGAACTTTCCATAAGTTAATTTAAAGATTTTAAAATTAATGATGAGGACTTAACGAAATGTTTAAATTTATGGCAAACACTTTTACAAGATACCAAATTCATATAACATCTACAAGTAAAAAGATTTTAAATATCAAAATCAAGTCCTTTTGTCAAATTATTGGAAAGAAAAACTACCATTGATAGAAGAAAGTAAAATATTAAAAGCAATGAATTTAACAACAAAATCAATATCTCTTCAAAAGTTAACATTTAACCAACTTATGATACTTAATAATGCTTACTATACACGACTTACCATGCATAAATTTAACTCTAAAAACTCTCCTAAATGCCCATACTGTAAAGATCAAACTGCTGACCTTCTTCACATGTTCTGGAGCTGCAAATGTATATACAAACTTTGGAATTCTTTAAAACGTCAACTTCAAAAGATGGGTTACCAAAATTCAACGCTTTCTTGGGAATTTATGATTTTACATATCCCTCCAAATTATTTGTCTAAATCCCAAATGACCACACTTATAAATATCTTTTTATTAATGAAACTCTACATAGCTACAAACTGGTTGAATCCATCTCAAACTTCATGAGACAACTTTAAGATTTTAGCGACGAAACATATATTAGCCCACAAATTACTAATTAATGACCATAGCAAAAATATAAATAATCCGAAAATATGGGAACATATTTTCAATATTATACTGGCTTAATATACAGAACTCAGCTAAACCCCTGGACATTTATACCATGAAAGTAAAATTTAATCAGAAATTAATTATTATAAGATATTAGGCCTACTGATAAGCTTTTTCATATGTTCTTTTTGTTTTACTGCTTTTTCTTAACAGATGGAAGCATTCATGTAAATAGTGTATATATGTTGTAGAATTGTTGTTAGAAGCATTATTTGGGAACTATTTGTTTTTTCTTATTTGCTCAAATGTTTGTATGAACAAGTTGAAAATAATAAAAATTATTATTGAAAAAAAATCTTTCTCTCTTTCTCTCTATCTATCTATCTATCTATCTATCTATCTATCTATCTATGTGTATATGTATTATATACAGACAGATTCACAATAAATGCAGAATATATTATTTAAATGTAAAATACTCTTGTTGTTTGAGATATTAGTGTTTTGTAATATCATATTGCATGAAAATTTGTCTTTTCGTGTGTTTTTGTACTTGGGTACATCTGATAATGTATGTTGCTGGTTTACACTCTATGCTCCATGTAACAAATTTGTACAAGTCCTCTATTGTTTGTATACCTAACATTACTCCGACAAAATGATGTTGCTGCCAAACTCTGTGAGCAGACACCAAGTCCTCTGCTGTTTTTATATCTAATTATTCCGACAAAATGTAGAATCTAGAATGGAAGCTGCTATAAAAAAAGAATAATTAATAGATCATATAACATATTGCATGATAACTATAAGAATCTATCAGAGGAGATTAGAAATGATTGAGAAGAGAGATTGAATAAACAATTCACAGAGAAATAATGGGGTATATGTGTACCTCCCAATATCTAACAAAGTCTAGAAGATTTAGGATCTTTGCTTGGAAATGTTTACATAGATTTTTTTTGCCTCAAGTAGACTCTGAAGAATTTTTCCTCAGGTAGACAGCAAATGTTGGAGGTGTGATGTGGGGAAGAAATAGATAATTGGGAGCATATTTTCTGGGAGTGTAATGAGTTGGCATACTTTAAAGATTCCATGTAGACTGCTCTGTGAGAAATACTGGGTGATCAAATTGGTGTAACCAAGGAAATTATTTTTTGAGCTATGATACAGAATCAGAATTGCCTAGACAAAAGCCTTGCTGAGTCTAATTATTGTGGGTGCCAAAAATGCAATTACTAGAAAATAGAAATCAGTGTCTAAACCAACCATACTAGAAGCAGTGAATATAGTAAAGCAGAAAAAACAACTGGAATTGGGATCTTTAGAAAAGGGTATGAGCAAATTACATAGAAAAAATGAAAATTGTGGGAATAATACATGCAGAGGAGAAATGAGGTTTAAAAGAAGGCAGGATTTCAATGTACTATGTAATGTTTGACTGACAATGTATAGATTATAAATGATGTATAATGTTTGCAACTAAAATGATGTCAATATGGTTTGTGATGTATAATGTTTGCAACTAAATTTATGTCCATATGGTTTGCTTTTATTTATATACAGTAACTGTATGCCCCCGGATTCACTATCCACTATGGAAGCAGCCATTTAGGAGCAGGATGGCAGCGTGCCATGCATATTAATGAAGGCACACTGCCTGAGCTCCTAAATGGACATGGAGCATGTACAAGTTCAGGGTGTGTGTCTGAGAGCAGAGCTCTCAGAATATACATGCCCCTGCAATGAAGAACAGCAGAGTACTGATAAGAATGAGCGAGGCCACTCATAGGTGTTCCCATACCCCCAGCAACATCCCCCACCTTTACAAGAGCAATAGTTAAAACATTAAATATAAAGAAGTTTTTTTTTTATGAAACAGATTAAATTTAACCGTAGGTGCACGAGTTTGCCCATCACTTAGCTACGGTTAATGTAGCTTAAATGGCACAAGAGGATAAAAGGCAAGATATATGCAACTGAAGCAATACAGCAATAGTGTAGTGGGCAGAGCATTTGCTTTACGAGCAATCATCCTCGGTTCGAGTTCCACTCCAGTACAATCCATTTTCCATGTCAAATCACTGTATGATCAGTTTATTTTGTTACATAACCCACAATAACATATATTTATAACATTTATATAGTTATAACAAATATTTGTGAACTGGAGTACTGCATTAAATGCAGATATGAGGTGTCATTGTCATAATGTTGCAAAGCCCACAGATAATCACAAGTGCCCCATACAGTATATGTACACAGGAATAAGGGATACATATTGAAGGTAAAATTTGTAATGAATGATAACTCCATACAGTTTCCAAATCTACCACCTTCCCAAGAACCATTAGACATTACTGTCTAAATTAATGTGGTGGTAAGAGGGAGTAAGCACTAGTAAGCAAATGTAAGCATAATTAAGTAGTAGTAAGTGGAAGTAAGCATATCTAAGCAGTAGTAAGTGAGTTTAAGCCTGTTTGCATGGGGGTAAGCAATGTGCACACAGGTTAAGCAATATTGAAGCTAACTCCCTGTAAGCATATTTAACTGGAGGTTAACATTGCTTACCTTCGCGCAAACCTGCGCAGACCCACTTACAATTGCTTAAAAGTGCCTTAAGCACTCTATATGCATCAGCCGCTATTCTGGCCCAAAACAAAATAAACAGCTTTTGCAGGTCTTGAACCCAGGACCCTGTACATTACAGTCACAGTAGTTAACCACTAAGCCATCAAATCAGTACATATGATTGAGGTATCATCAAACAGATCCTCACTATAGGAAATTCAAACTGAACATGAGAAAAGAATCTATATACAGTCTTATGTTGTATAACCTACTACATAACATAAATATGTGAACTGGCGTACTGCATTAAGCCCAAATGTGAGGTGTCATTGTGATAAAGTGTTGAAATCAACTAATAAACAGAAGGACCCCAGACAGTGTACATGCACATGAATCATGGATACCAAACACATATATAACATGTAATGAATAATAAATCAAATCCACAATGCAAATATAATGCAACTTAAATATTAAGCAATGCTAAGCATTCCACAGCCCAGCTTAGTAGGTGCAAGCAATGTGTAGGCCAGCTAACTCAGTCTTCCCATTGGTATACCCCTTTAAGCAATGCCAACCTTAGGTAAGCAGGTTTGCCCATAGCTTAGCTTTTCAAAACCAACCAATAACGGCAAAGTGCAGGAAAATGACACTATTTAAACCAACAGGCAGAAATACATCTCATAACTGGTTGTAGCTTCCCCTTGTATGCACTATGCCTGGAATGGGAGAGGGTGTGCACTTTCGGGCGCAGCACTGGGGCATCCAGGAGTCCAGAGTCATGGCAGGACTCCTTGTGAAAGACCATGACATGAGACTGCTGCATGGCCTGTACCAGGGTGCTTAATACAAAGTAGAAGCCTGAGACCATCTCGCCCATGATCTCACCAGTGCCACTGGCATACCCCGAACTGATGAGCAGGTCAGGCATCACTATGCTCACCTGAAGTGGTGAAAGGGGGATCTCTTGGATCAGTGGATCCAAGAGGCTAGGAGGACAGGGGAGGTCCCAGCCGTGTGTAAGTATCAGTCCATTACCTGTTTAATAATTGCCAGCTAATTTATATTATGGATAGGTATGGCTAAATATTCTTCTTATGTCTTTCACAGTGGCAAGTGAGTGGGCTATGAACCAGAAGGTTCATGGATGTAGATTGGAGCAGTTTTGACTTGAGGCAGGTTAGTACTACTCTTGCATGTACTGTCATAGGAAATAAATCTAAAAGTAGTAGTAAGTTAATTGCCTGTATAAAACCTGTATTGTTTAAGGCATGTACTGCATACACCAGAGAATATGGCAGGAAGAGTCTCAAATAGGTTGTATGTAAATAAAAGCATAATAGCCTGACAATAAAGGTCTAACTGCTGGACTGCATGTGTTCACTCAGGTATTATATGGCAATGTAGATTTGCAATCACTTAATAGTATTGTTGTATTAAGCACTATTACCCACACTGTGCTACATAAATAAAATGTGTAGGAATGTCTGTATATGACTAGTGTAATCCCAAGAGGTCATATAGTACAACTGAGAGAGACATAGACAGAAAACAGTGAAAAGACGGACAACAAAATCCAAATAGCACACTCATCTGAGATGTGAACTGTTGTATTGTTAGGACACACAGCCATGGTTTGAGTCCTGGGAGTGGTAGTAGGCTGCATACAGAATCATACCCCACAACTGTACAGATATGTCCAGAATGTCCAGTAAATTGGCCCATATCTGCTGCCTGTCTCCATGGAAAATCATTAGGATGAACCCAGACATTTAGGCAGCAAACAAGAAATACAACTAATTTTCAGACATCTATGAGAACAAACCTGTCACTCTAGCAACTCCCAAAATGTTATGAGAGTAATACGCCAAGTATGTCCCATCTACACCCCCATGTTGTCAAGCTGTGGCCAGATTGTGTACAGTAACAGAGTGAGATGTATGTGCATAATACTAATGTGGAATCTGGT